>NC_061120.1:31076798-31099401 GCF_002878395.1 Capsicum annuum | reverse complement strand
TATTTCTTTACTTTCTTCTGTATTATATGCTCCTTTATAATAATATTCTTTAAATGCGTAAGTATATTCATCTATGTAGCACATATTACATATTGCTAATTTTAACATTAAATTTCTATTTGTATCTTTCTCTTCATTTTGTTCTTCTTCTGTTGTTGTCATGCTACTAAATTCGTCTTTTATAGCTGTTTCATATTTTTTTAATAATTCTATAGGTGTTAGTTTAGTTGTGGTTGTTGATGATGTTCCTTCAGTGGGTTTGTCAGTTCTTAATACTCTTTTACTATTTTCAGTTAGATTTAAAAACCATAATTTCACTATCTTTTTACTTGTCCTTTATATATTATTTATTTTTATATTAAATATTATTTGATTACTTCTCAAAACTAATATTTATTACTTATGGTCATGATCCGAAATCTCAGGTTATGATGATGATGATGACACTTACTATGACTCAACAATAAATAAGTTAAAACTATAGCCCATATATATATATATATATATATATACACGCGAAGAGAAAGAGTAGGGGGTACAGGATAATCCCTCAAGCCCTGATATCAGTGCGTACAAGAACTACTAAATAAAAGAGTAATATATAAATACATTATATATAAATGAGTACAGAACCACTTCTGAATAGAAAACTAAAGAACAATTCAAATATAGAAGTAGAAGATGTAACTTTGGATGTCACGAGCTCACCCCAAGTCTCCAATCCAAACTAGTTCTACACAATACACACGTCAACAATGAGAACTTGTGTTCAGATCTGTAAGATGCAGAAGTGTAGTATAAATATCAAACACAATGTACTCAGTAGACATCGATCGACTGAACTCTAAAAATAATGCAAAGTATAAACAGCATGAAATGAAAATACCTACTTGAGATTAGTGAAAAGCTATATTAAGTATCCAGAAAGAAAAGTATAAACAACATGATAGAATGAACATACAGTACTATTAGTACATAAAGATAACTACTGGAAAGGAGTGAAATACTAACTAAGCACCTAAAAGAAAGTGTACACTTGACGAAACTGACCTAATAGAATACCCGACTGCCCACTAAGTTAATAAAGTAGCAGAGTGAACCAGGGGCGGCTCCATGCTTTAAGAAATTAGGCACACATTTTAGGGCCTCAAATTTGAGGGGCCTAATTTTCTTATCAATAATAGAATTCTTATAGGGGTTATTTACAAAAATATTTTGTACTATCAGTTTCTATTTATTTCTCATTTTTTAAAACATGTTTAAGCTTATAAAATTAAAGAATATTTTTGGTGTATTTTATATATCTTTAATTTAAGAATTCAAGATTAAAAAGTTTCTTTATTTTTTTAAACTCCAAACACTATGTCAAGTCAAAATAAATCAAAAATAAAATGAAATGGAAGAAGTACTATTTATTAAAAAGGTAAACAAAAAATCACATATCAAAAACGAAATAACTTTGCATCTCAAAATACTTTTGTAAGAGATATATTAGAACCTTTGCATTCTAAAAAGTTAGAAGAATAGACTGTAAATTAAGAAAATATTTTTTTTTAAAAAAATTAAGGCCTCCGATTCATTTTTGGCTTTAGGCCACCAACACCAACGAGCTTGAGCCGCCCATGGAGTGAACCAACACTAGTGGCATAAATGCTAAAAGAAAAAGTTGTACCTTAATTGCCGGTACACTTCCAAAAACTAACCTGTCACAAACTATGCAATAAAGTGAAGAAAAGAGAGAACAATAAGAAGAATCAATAATAACCTAACAAGGTCCCTATAAACCTAGAAGGTACACACAAAGCAAACAAAAATTCGAGAATTGGATCAAATGGTGTCTTAATTTGGACAATTCCAATAAATGAGTTTTTCAGATTTTTCATGACCAAAATGGTGAAAATGCGTGGATATGGAGCACCTTCAGTGTGCAATTTTCACGTTAGAAAAATAGATGGATCGTTAATTATAGTTACACTGAAGGTGTTCTACTTTCACGATTCTTCAGTGAATCTTTTACATTTTAAAGAAAGGCTCATATGAGTCATGAGCCTTCTGTGTATTTGACATTTTGAAGAAAGACTCGTTTCTATCAATGCACCTTCAATATAAATTTTATCTTCCTAAAACTGAAAAGCCTATCATTTTCTTAATTGATGGGACAAGGTAAGACATTTTTCACACACTAAAGGCTCATCCTTACAATGCACCTTCAGTGAAATTACCAAAATACCCTTAAGAATCTCCAAAATATATTTATACTGAAGGTGTTTTACTCTCACGAGTTTTCAGTGAATTTTTTACATTTTAAAGAAAGGTTCATTTAAGTCATAAGCCTTCTGTATATTTGACATTTTGAAGAAAGACCTGTTATCAAGAAAAGACTGAATTGATGGAACACCTTTAAGAGTTTTTCTCCAAAATATATTTACACTGAAGGTACTCTACTCTCACGTGTCTTCAGTGAATGCTTTGTTTACACTGAAGGTGCTCTACTCTCATGAGTCTTCAGTGAATGCTTTATTTTAAAGAAAGGCTCATTTAAATCATGACCCTTCCGTGAATTTTACTGGAATCTAAAAAAGGTTGCCATTTTCTGAATTGATGGGACAATAGGGGATAACTTTTTTCACACCCTAAAAACTCATGGACAGCAATGCACTTTCAAGCAAATTAAAAGTACACTCTTATGCAGAGAGTCTTCAAAATTATTTTGTTTCTCTCTCTATATATGTGCATCCTCTTCACTGTCATGTACATTACTAAATTCATAAAAATTATTATACTTTTACCGTTGATGTATCCTTCAATCTGAATTGGAGTAAAAAAGGTTAGTAATTTTTTCTTTGTATATTGCTCTCCCTATTGAGTAAATAATTTGTTAATAACTAAAGTTATTTTTACAGGTTTAAAAATGTCGAATGAGCGTTGTGTTAGAGTTGCATTGTATTGGGGTGGCGATGTCATACATGAATCTGATACGGTTAGATAGAGTTGTGGTGCTTGTGCAGTTGTTAAACTTCCACTAAATGTTGAGTATTATTAGCTAGTTAGAAACTTGCATATTAGAATGAAAACTAATCCAAATGAGATAAGGCTTGTTATTTCAGGTAGATGGCCATTTTCAATCGTGCAGGGTAATGCTCGTTATTCTGAAATTCCCATACTTGATAATGAGACTTTGAAAGAGTTTATGGTGGTGCCTGATACAGTGAGTTATATGATAAATCTTGATTTGTTGGAGATGTATATTAAAACAGAAGCATTAGATATTGTTGAACCTACACATAATTTGAATTCTCTCTCTTTAAATTTTGCTACACCCTCTTTGAATCTTAATGACCCTCTTCCTGATTTTTATGAACTATCTACAAATATGACTAGCAACTTCTTAGAATTTAAAGGTTTTACAAGCTTCTTATCACAGAGTATAACAACACGAGTTGATATTTCATCCGGTAATTATAGCCATGGATGTACTAATTTTGGTGCAAATTTTGATGTCGATAATTATCGTCATTATGAATTTAGATATGGTACAGGGACTAGTAACTTACCTCAGGTTTCAGAGATTCCAAGAGTTTCTGAAATACAAGCTAGGATAGAAGTTGATACCTATGTTGATACTCATGCGGATGAAAATTCTGACAGTGATGCACCGAATGATGCATATCAGTCAGATGAAATGAGTGACTCTAGTGATGATAATGACGATAATCAATAACCAGTCATTGAGGTGCCACAAAACATACCCTTTCATAGGTAGAACATTCCATTTTTGAATGATCTTCAAGATCATCCAGAGGTGTTTGCTTCTACTAGTGAATCAGAGGGTGTTGGATGTAAAATTTAGTTAAATGATAAAGAGTCGAATCTTAAGTCTGGGCAGTTATTTCCTAGTAAGGAAAGATTAAAGACTGCTGTAAAAATATGGAGTTTGCAGGGTAATAGAGAGTTCACTATGCGGGAATAAAAAAAATTATTGGACTGTTAAGTGTAGGAGGTTGGAATCTGGATGTGATTGGATGCTCAGAGGTCGAAAAACACCAATAAATTTATGGACTATCGGAAAATATTATGGCAAACATACTTGTCAAATGGGTGTAATCCAAGCTGATCATTTTAACTTGGATTCTAAATTGATTACTTCTTTGTTGCTTCCTTTCCTCAGGAATAACCCTCAATTTAAGGTGAAAAATGTCTAGACTACTATTGAGGTTGAACTAAAACATACACCTTCCTACAAAAAGGCATGGCTTGGCCGCAGACATGCTTTCAAATTCATATATGGTGACTTTGATCACTCATTCGCACAAATTCCAAGGTACATAAATGCACTTCAACATTTTAATCCAGGAACGGTAGTGGAATGGATGCATACCGATAAATCGACATCAGAGGTAAATGTTTTTAAATATGTGTTTTGGGCATTTAAACCTTGTATAAAAGGTTTTAAAAGATGTAAACCGGTCATCTCTATAGATGGCACTCACATTTATGGAAAATATGATTTAAAGATGTTGATTGCTGTGACTGCTAATGCAAATGGGCAAATATTTCCACTTGCTTTTGCAATTGTTAACAAGGAAACCAAAGAAGCATGGTCATGGTTTTTGTCGTGCCTTGGAATTCATGGGGTAGTTGGTCGTAGAGGTGTTACATACATATCTGATCGTGCTCCTGGAATACTTAGAAGTTTTAATAATTTGGTTGAGTTACATGAGCCGAATGCATATCATCGCTTTTGTCTTAGGCATGTGAAAAGTAACTTTCTGTCTAACTTTCCTAACAAGCAACTTGAGGGATTAATGTGGCAGGCTACTATTCAACACCAAAAATGTAAATTCAAAGCCGTCATGCAATGTTTGAAAGATGCTGAGCCAGGTGCGTACAATTTCTTAATGAAAATTATATTAGAAAAATAGACAGTTCATCATGATGCGGTAAAACATGGGGCATTTTAACAATCAATTTTTTTGAATCTTTCAATGGATTCTTAAAGAAATCTCGAGGTCTCCCAATTACAACAATGATTAGGCTTACATATGGTCAAATTGTGGAAAGATTTGTATCCAGGAAGCAGTATGCACAAGAGCTCATTAATGAAAAAGAACTATGGCCACCCGTGGTTGCAAAGAAAATTTTGAAGTATGATTTAAAGTCTAAAAATCATCAGGTAACAACTTATAACATAGAAATGAGGGTATTCGAGGTTGAAACATATCGTCATCAAGGTTGTGGTGGCAGTAAACATATCATTAAATTTAGTAGGAATACGTGTGGATGTCAAAAGTGGCAAGCATATCACATGCCATGTTCACATGTGTTGAAGGTTACTGAGCAAATAAATAGGGTTGCACATGATTTGGTAAGTGAATATTATAGTACGATGAAGTATTTTGAGACATATTGTGTGCCGTTTCAACCTCTTGGAGATGAAGCAAATGGCCAGAAACGCCCTTTAAAATGATTTGCAATGAGATATTTATCCGAAAGAAAGGACCTAGAAAAACTACACGTGTTCCAAATGAGATGGACTTTGGACGTATAAGATACTCAAAAGCTTGTGGAATATGTAGAATAACAGGGCATGATAGGCATAACTGTCCGAACCAAGAACATGCAAATAATAATCGTAGACAATAGCTTAAGAATATTTATAGTTTTAATGTCATATTATGTACTTTCTGTAATTAGTTGAACTAAATATTTTAGTACTATTAATACCTATGGTAATTGATTAATTGATAATCATTTTTATGGCAATCCAAAAAGTGCACTCATTTCGACTGAATTCTTAAAGTAAAAAAGAATGGAAAAGAAACCTTCAAATAAAAGTCTTAGGACTTCTTTACCTAATGGAAAATTGAAAGGATGCAAGGAACATATCATGTCTTGTTATTTTTTTTTAAATGAAGACATTTAAGCCCGGCATATCCTTGTTCACTGGCAAAAACTTGAGCATAAATTGTTATTTGCCCCTAATGTTCCTTCATGGACCAAGGAGGTGCAAATATTCCATGTTATTTTTATAGATCTATGTTAACAACTTCAATGTCAACTATATATACATAAAAGACACCATTACCCAGATTATATTGACTGCATCCATCTATGTTAAGCTTGAATTTTCGAGGACTTGGATAATTCTATCTGAGACATTTCATTATGATTTTGGTCTTGATATTCTCAATGTAATGAAATATATATACCCATTCTCGATCAAGATGAATAACGGGGCATTCTGTAAATTGAAGTATGACTTCTACATAATAGATCTTTTCATTCTATCTAAAGAGAAATTATTTCATAAATTTTGAATAACGGTGGAGGAGTTAGAATTCCTAATAACGCACAAGCAAATTATAGTTTGAGAATAAAGCTCTTCTTCAGCTATTTTTTGTCTGCAATTTTCAATATAGGGAGATAACGTCAGAATCGATCACCATATAACAATAGTCAAAAAAATATATATCTTACATAGATTTTGTAATATCATGGATCCATTTATTTTTTAGCAAGAACATATTGTAGCACACACGAAAAGAATATACATAACATGAGATGAAAGATGGGCAGGCTTAAGATAATAGAGGATGAATGCTTTGTTCATTCCAAAAGAAATATTTTAGATCAACTTTAGTCTTCACTTTCACTAATCTATCAAAGTTACTCGAACTTATCCAAAAAATTATCTGTCAGATAATAAAAAAATCAATGAGTACCACAACCTCTAGGATGGATATTTGCTCGAGGACTAAGCATGTGGGGATGTGCTGGTTCGCCGCCATCTATTTCATCTGGCCTAGTCCTCCTAATAGCTGGAGCATTCTAGAATATACTTCTGCCTGGTGGCCTACCACATGGTCTACCACCTCTTATACTACCAACACCCAATGTATTCTCGCCATTATCATCAAAATGAGATTCAAGTTCTACGCCATTATCATCAACTTGAGACTCAAGATCTAGAATAAAAAGAACTGGATCAATAGGAGGCATTTTTCATGGATTGGGGTCTGGAATGATTGGTGAGTATCCATAAAAATCTGAGTCCGTGAATTCTATGGGTTGAGATGGCGTGCGAGGTGAGTACTGATGTGTAACGCACTCTGGCTGATACAAAACTAATTGACTATCATTCAAGTTATAGCTTGTCTCACCCAGATAATGCAAGCTAGAAGCATGCATGTTCTCTACAATGCCCCTGGAGTGTTGCCCAAAAGAATTTTATAGTCTATCAGATGAAACATGGTCATAAACAGGAGACATTTGGGTCCCTGCATCCTCGCCTCTATCATAGTTGGGTCTTTCTTTCCGCCGTCTACCTCTACGCCTCGGTTGTGGCCGAGGTTCAACATACTCATCACCGCGAGGATATTGATCCTCAATGCGTCCCCTACCTCTTTCACCAGCCACTCTAAAGGAATTCATTGCTAATTTAGATAATCTATCTTCAAATTCACAAAGTTCATTGTTGTCACTATCCTGTACGCTTAAAGTTGTTCTATATATCTGATGCAAAGTCCTAGCCTACAAAATAAACAATTGAATATACATTAATATGATAATCTATAACAAAAATAAGATGCATAATCTCAATATCTAGCAACTACGTCAAAAGCTAAAACTATAAGATAGTTCACAACTTCTTCTACTTATTGAGTGTTATTCTAAAAAGATATATAGATCACAACACTATAAGAAATATATCTGTGAAGTTACATTATATTGATTTGATTTCAGTTTTTACCTTTGGTGTTTTTTTATGTAATAATTTTTTTTGGTATTGTGCAGGTATATATATGTACAAGTAGCTTCACCAATATCCATGTTGCAATGTATATTTAGAACCACTATCAATTAGAACTTTGATGTAAGAAAACAAATCCTGGATTCTCACGGAGAATGGAATGCTGAGTCATCATGCAACAAAATGATCACCAAAGAATTACAAGTTTACAAGAAGGCTATAAACTTTTGGTACACCAAATCTTTAGCAACTTCTCAACTCATTGTGAGTTTCTCGTTGAATTACCGGATTAAAGAATTGACACTTCCTGTTATACCCACGACCATATACAACCAACCAATGGACGTGACATTTTAACAGAAGGTTAATCCAACAAACATTTCTCAACTTTAAACATAAGACAACAAAAATAAAAAGCATAATTATGCAAATATTGCATATCAGAACTAACGTAAGGAAGCTAAAAGTAAATTATAACTTTGTAGATAATTATAAGGTAGTGTTGTACCAAAATTTCGTGTCTGCCTGCAAAACTCTGATAACGTTCTTTAAATTGATAAGCTGGATTATTGATCAAATGAAAAGTAATCGTATTATACCACTGCACATATTCATTGTCATTTTGAGATCATCAGTCTCAGCATTGCAATTTTTTTTATCTCTCCAGATTTCAACCTCTTTATTACAGAAATGAAACCAATTAAAGTTAGCTTTACCTCTGCGATCCAACTTAAAATGTTTGGGATCCCACAATATTCTACTTGGGATATTCTGAATCAACCCAAACTGTCGTAGTACCCTATCTGGATAGTGCCACTCAACTGCATCCCAGGCTATTTCAGGTACAATAGCACGCCAAACATTAGAATCATTCATACAATAATCTGGTAATGTAGCAAAAATATCGAGACTGTATGGCTACCACAAAAACTATATACATATAAATTTAGTTAGTTTTTATGACTTAAAAAATTAAAATAAGATAGATAAAGCTATTATTCAAAAATGAAAAATACCTGATGCTCCATAAGTAAATCCAGTTGATCATGAAAAAATATAATAGGTGAGGTGCTTCTGTATCGTGTCATAGCCCATTAGACCATACACGAGCACGTGGCGGTCCTGGAAGGATAGAAATAAGCCACTCGTCAACTAGTAGATCAGGATCTCTCTGTGGCCTGAGAGGCAAAATCCTCTCATATATCTATACCTTCACATATTCATATAAGTAAAATAAATAAATATTAAAAATGCATTGCTTTAAGGAAATAAATTAAAGTAGTTAACCTGAAGTAAAGGTAAAAACCACCAATGACTCTAATTCCTTTTTGCGATGTACGACAAAGATATCTATAAAGTATTGCAAGTGTTGCTGCACCCCAAGCATATTGACCAACTTTGGACAAATCTGTAAGCAAACGTAGATACATCAACTTAACTTTGGTACCCTATGTATCAACGGCAAGCATGCCTCCAATGATCCACAATAATTACAAATGCATTCGTTGTTGAACATCGATCTCACTACTCGCATCAGTAATCAAAGGAAGATTTGTAATATGTTTAATCAAAGAAGTCATAAGCAATCTACCACCCTGAAATTCTCAATCAATATCTATCGATGCTCAACCAAGAAGATCTACCATACGTGTTTGCTAGTCTGTAGGGTCCAAAGTAAGATCAATTCCCATCACAGGTAATCCATCAACTAGAAGCCCATATAATATAGCTACGTCCTGCAATGTAATTGTGGCCTCTCTAAAGTTTAAATGAAATGTGTATGCCTCTGGTCTTCATCTTTCTACCAACATTGTGATCATAGCGTGGTCAAGTGGCGTGTGTCCAACTGCATATATACCATAAAATTCAGCATCGAGCAAGTAACGACATGCACGCTCATGTAATGGATTTCTACTTATGTAGTCCCAAAAGTCACCATCATACCGAAGACATGTCAATGTGTCACATGTGCCATTATTCCAAATATCTTCACTACGATGACTAATCTGTCCTAAAAGGACACTCGAAATAAATAGACCTGGATGCACAGTAGGCGGTGTCATAATACCTAAAATATAAAGACGTGTTGGTTTAATTTAAAAATTATTGAGTATGGTAAGCTAAATAGTGATATTCACCAAGAATTTCTTATTAAAAATAACAAAGGCCAGACTAGAAAAAAACTGAACTGATTTCCAAAAAACTTTAAATAAATCAATATTACAAAAATATTCTATAGACTATTGTATAAGAAAAAAAACAATAATAGTAGCACTCTAATATTATAATGAAACAAAAAATTTGATAAAAGATTATTACACAAATTTTCACTACAACTGATGTAAGAAAAAAAAAGAGCATAAAGTTACCTTTTCTAATTTGATTGATGATTAACGTTTTAAGTTTCCATCTTTGTGAAGTTTTGTTTTTTAGTATGAATAAAGCTTGTAGGGTCAAGAATCTTGGAGAAATGGTGAAGAAGGTGGGACCTCAAGTAAATTTTAGTAAAGTGGAACCTTGGAGAAATGGTGAAGAAGGGGGGACCTCAGGTAAACTTCAGTAAAGTGGAGATGAATTGAAGATAAACAATCATATTTTGGAGATTCATAAGGGTATTTTGGTAATTTCACTGAAGATGCATCGTAAGGATAAGCCTTTAGTGTGTGAATAATGTCTTACCTTGTCCCATCAATTCAGAAAATGACAGGCTTTTCAAATTTTGGAAAGATAAAAATTATATTGAAGGTACATTGATAGAAACGAGTCTTTCTTCAAAATGTCAAATACATAGAAGGCTCATGACTCATAATGAGCCTTTCTTTAAAATGTAAAAGATTCACTGAAGAATCGTGAAAGTAGAGAACCTTCAGTGTAACTATACTTAACAGTCCGTCTATTTTTCTAACGTGAAAATTGCACACTGAAGATACTCCATATCCACGCGTTTTCACTATTTTGGTCATGAAAAATCTGACAAACCCATTTATTGGAATTGTCCAAATTAAGACACCATTTTGATCCAATTCTCCAAAAATTCACTCCCCCCCTCCCCCCCCCCCCAAGCATAGTGAATACCAACCATTAGTTTTCAGAATTCAAATAGGGAGGGGATCATCGGGGAGATAAAGTTGGATTTGTGAAAAGGTGCATAGCACACAAAATTGGAGCATATGCACTTTTAAAAAATGCATAAAACACTAATTCGGTGCGATTCACTTTTTAAAGTTAGCGCTAATTAAGTTGTGTCTGTTAAATTATGAGATATAGCGTACTGATGGATTTTAGGCATTTTAATATTATCATATATGTTTCACATTGATTTTTCTTAAAGTGCCATCACTTTGGAATAATGTTAATGGCAATGTTAATGATACTGCATGCTTGAAACTCCTTACACTTGAATGACACTTTACTGCCTTGCGTTAATGATGGATTAATGGTTGGATGTTACAAATGCATTTCACAATGATGCATTTAGCTACTAACATTAGTGGCTGAAAAATTATCCTTATTTTCATTAAAATTACTATAACCTCCAACAATTTATTTTTCCACTGTCTCTTTCTTTATGCCTAGTAACCTTATGTAACTTGTAAGGCATTATTTTTTCCTCTTAATGCCCACTACTCCTTCATTTACTAAATGAAAGAAATATACACCTATATAAAGGGTGTCTTCTTTATTAATGTGTAAAAATATGAAAATAGATGAGTTGCAATACACTGTAAGACATGAGGAGAAGTGATAAGTGTTTAAATTATATTAGTGAAAGAGAGAGTTGAGAGTTGAGACAAAGAAAATATTCTAAATCTTTAACTATATTCACTATTCAAAGAGAGTTTCAATATGTTGAAGGAAGGTGTTTTTATGGTGGAGCTTTGGACTCTTCAATTAATCCGGAGTTGTTTGAGTTATACATCATTGATGAACTGTTGTATCATGGAGGGAACAAGTCAAGCGATATACTGCTGGATCGGTGTAGATTATGCCACAGTGGGCTTGAATCTCCTTAAAGAGAGCGAGATATTCGCGCCTCATCCAACAAGAAGATTATTTTATTTTCTTCACTTTTATTCATTTTATTTTCAACTGTAATTTAATTATTGTGGTATATTACACCAAAAGCTTAAGGATATTTATGTTTTGTTACAGTTTGAAGAAAAATGCGAATATCAAGATAGAGATCTCAACATCAATAGTCTCTTCAAGAGATGAAAGAGAAGATATGAAGGGTAAAACATTTTATAGTTTCTCAACTCAAGCGATGGAAAGGTAAAAAATTTTCTACTTATTATGAAAGAAAGGTAAAAAAATGTTCTACCTAATATTTGTGATGGAAAAAATAATACTATTTTTCATGATCATAAAGAGGTATTCAAAATATTGAAATAATGGGGGCTAATGAAATGAGAAAAATCACCACTAAAGTGTGAAATTTGTACTTTTGATAATGAGTTAAAAAAAGTGTTATAAGTGCATAATTATTGTTGGAGTAAATCACATGTCATTATTAATTTGCACATGACTTGATGCCTTTATATTTTGCTCTAACATGTTATCAAAAAAAGAATAAAAAATATTGAGTAGCCATTTAACATTAAATATTTGGGTGAGATAAATTTCATTCTTGGAATGAAAAAATACCTAAATTATGTGATGAACTTTTTCTTGACATGTCACATTATGGTGAAAAAGAAAAATTGTGAAATATATTTTGTTGATTATAAGAGCCATGCAACTTCTTTTGACTCAAATATGTGAAAGTGGTGTGATAAATAAAAAAGGAGTTTACTAGCCTAATAAATATGAGATATGTGGCTAGTTGCACTTGGTTGAAATTGTGTAAAAGTACTTACGCAGGTTATTACAAGCTAATCAATTATATTTACTTGAAAAGAAAAAAGTTGTCTCTTGTTTTTATTAAAATAAATCCTGTTGTACTTCAAAGTACTTTTGATGCAAAATGAAAAAAAACATCTAGTGCTCTTTGTTAGAATGAAAAAATAAATTACTATTTGTTAACTCTAATATGGAGGTTGAACTAATTATTTTAGTCTCAACTAGTGAAAAAGTGAATTGACCAATCACTTTATTTTGAGAATTGATTTCTTTAGTTTTGAGTTATTATGATATCACCAATATTATTGATAAAGTTTGAATCTGTTATTACAATAGTAAATTCAGACCCGTGAGAATAAAATAATATTGTGATATTATATTTAACAAGTGGTACCACTAATATTGAGTATGTCAAATTATGCGATTATCTTGCAGATGAACTAAACAAGGCTTTGGCAAGATAAAGGATCTGAATCACATCTAGGGGGGAAGTAATTGAAGCTCAAAATTCTAAGTCATACATGAGGAAACTCAACCTGAGACTAGAGATCCTATAACCAGGTTCAATGGGAAGAACGAATCATATGATGACTTGTGAATGCACTATTGTTTTATCCCTTCCTATGGTGTAAGTACATTTTGTTACTGTAATGACATGTGAAGGTGAGTCTAAGAACTCTTAATAAAATTATTTATCTCATATGAGTGGAGTGTTGAAATTACAGGACATCCTTGACAGATTTTACCTATGTGAGTGTGGAAGTAGGTCGTTTCCTACGAGAATGGGACTTATTCTCAAAAATACTCATGAAAAATGGGAATAGAACATGGACGTAACACATTGACTATTAAAGCTTAGGTCAACACCTTGATTGTTGTGTGTAAGCAGTAATTCCTTATTTCCCTTAAATAGTCATAGTTCAAGTCTGAGACCACTACTGATTCTGGAGTAGATTTTACTGTTTTACTAAGTAAAGGCTCAATGCAGAGCATACCTTTATTATGTACAATAATCTCCCTTCAATTAAATCGATGAACTCTCTTATATTAATATTAAAATGAGTGGGGACTAATAAATTTTATGCATTTTAATATTGTCATATATGTTTCATATTGATTTTTCTTAAAGTGCCATCACTTTGGAATAATGTTAATGGAAATGTTAATGACACTACATGCTTGAAACTCCTTTACACTTGAATGGCACTTTCCTGCCTTGCGTTAATGATGGATTAATGCTTGGATGTTACAAGTGCATTTCACAATGATGCATTTAGCTACTAACATTAGCGGCTGAAAAATGGTCTTTATTTCCATTAAAATTATTATAACCTCCAACAATTTATTTTTTCACTATCTATCTCTTTATGCGTAGTAACCTTATGTACCTTCTAAGGCATTATTCTTTCCTCTTAATGTCCACTCCTTCATTTACTAAATGAAAGAAATATACACCTATATAAAGGGTGTCGTTGTTTTTAATGTGTAAAAATATAAAAATAAATGAGTTGTAGTATATTATGAGACATGAGGAGAAATGATAAGTGTTTAAATTATATTAGTGAAAGAGAAAGTTGAGACAAAGAAAATATTTAAAATTTTTAACTATATTCACTATACAAAGAGAGTTTCAATATGCTGAAGGAAGGTATTTTTATGGTGGAGCTTTGGACTCTTCAACTAATCCAGAGTTGTTTGAGTTATACATCGTTGATGAGCTGTTGTATCCTGGAGGGGACAAGTCAAGAGATATACTGCCGGATCGGTGTAAGTTATACCGCAGTGGGCTTGAATCTCCTTAAAGAGAGCGAGATATCCGCGCCTCAGCCAACAAGAAGATTATTTTATTTTCTTCACTTTCATTTAATTTATTTTCAAGTGTAATTTAATTATTGTAGTATATTACACCAACAAATACAAAATATGTGCGCTAAACCTATTTTTGTTACTCTTTAAAGACTTGGTCTATTTCGACCACTTTTGTAATTAGAGGGGTCATTTAGGTTTCGGACTCACCAAATGGATAAAGTCAAACTTAATAAGGGGTACAGTAAAAGTTGAAGACATTGAGGCTATTGTATATCATATGCATCATACAACACAAATAGAAGTAACCGATTTATTCCCTCTGTCGCGATTTACGTGGAACACTTTTTTAGTCCGTTTAAAAATGAATATCATATTTACATAATAGAAAATTATTTTTTTTATCCTTAATAAAATAATTTATAGTCACACAACAAGTCAAAAAAATATTTTTAAAAAATAAAAAATCACAAAATTTTAAGTCTCTTTATTTTTTGCTTAAATTTTTATCAAATCATATAGTATTGCATAAATTAAAATGAAGAAAGTAATATTTTTTAGCACTTTTCATTCTATATCAGAGGTTCACTTTATTTCACTAGGGTCTGGTCTAGTTAGGGGTGGGCATTCGGGAATACGGTTCGGTTTTAGTTTTTTTTTTTTTGTTTTTTTTTGGTTTTCGGTTTTCAATATAGGTGTACCGAAAATCAAACCAAAATAATTAGGTTCGGTTTATGGAAGTTCGGTTCGGTTCGATTCAGTATAATAAGCTCGATTTTTCGGTTTTGGACATCTTTAATGGGTTAATTTCTAATTGGGCCTGCTAACTCTGAGATTCAGTATCTCACTCAATTTGTATTTCCTGTACCTCTTTAACGGGCTAATTTCTAATTGGGCCTGCTAACTCTGAGATTCAGTAGCTCAATCAATTTGTATTTCCTGTGTCTAATAGTCTAATTGAGACGAGGCATTTAATCTTAATACTTAATAGTTAATAGGTCACATTTTAGAGAACAAAGTGCTCATTACAGTATTGCAATTTGCAACACAATGAGTCAATGACAAATAAAACATTTATACGTTGAGTTTTCTCATGTTCATAAGTTATTTGGCAATAGAACTGAGAAAACTTCATGGATTTTAAATAACAATTTCGTATGCTTTCATATAACTAAAAGTAAAATGGCATTACATTATTACATATGTACACAATACACAACATATTCATTTTAAACACCTTAAACAAATGAAAAGTAACAACTGAAAACTATAAAAGAAGGGCAACTTTACAAGAATCCGAAGGACACGCGCAACTAGTAGCTGGACAACAGAAATACTACACATCCATGATCCGACTAAAAGGAATCGAACTTAGACACTGCATCTTTAATACTACTACCTTCCCAGTGAATGAGTGACTTGGAACATTTGAAAGATTTACAGCTTCATAGAATAGCTACTTAGCTAGTTCGAATCAAACTTGCACTCCCTTGATACAAAACTTTGAGCAACTTCCTTTTAGGAACTGGTTCATTCATGTACATGATGCAAGCACATTTCAAGAATTAGTGTTGGCTCAATACCCTGGAGTGAAACTAATAAGATAACTCTAACTCTATCCTCAAGCGTCGCATTTCAACTTGGGAAGTCAGACTTAAAAGAGTTTGACGTGCAAGAGACCTTATGTCATCTCGAGAGCAATCGCGTGAAATACGAATTAGCTTCCAAAAGGCACCTCCACTAATCATGTCTCTTGCATATACCTTTGCGGATAAGAAGGGAACAGATGAAACTCAAAAGTATAGTTTGAAAAGAAATGCAATTAAAATATTCTAAAACTGAAACCTAGCATAGGATTGCTTACCAAGTTCTGCC
Organism: Capsicum annuum; assembly: GCF_002878395.1. NCBI lineage: Eukaryota > Viridiplantae > Streptophyta > Magnoliopsida > Solanales > Solanaceae > Capsicum > Capsicum annuum. The sequence goes on along the minus strand of NC_061120.1, from coordinate 31,083,131 downwards.
AAATAATGGAGAACCATCTTATTGGAATTATGAACAACCATTGTTAGTGCACCATCTTTTATCAGAGAAGACTGCCCAGTTTTTTGAACTGTAGTAACATATTAACCTTAAGAAGCATGGTAATCTGATAACAAGATTGTAGTCATGAACAATAGTTACCTTGACTTGAAACTCTCGACTTTCACTTCGCAAAATTTGCAATTCCCCTACCAACTTGAGACAGAAGGTCTTGATGTCTACATCTCACTATTCCTAATAGTGCCATGATTCCACCTTCAGACCTCAACCTTGTCTGTAGTTTATCTGGAATAGAAGTTTCTACCACAATCAAGATTCAAGGTATGCAATATTTGATAGAAGAAGGAATAGGATCAGATGAACCAAAAAGTAAAACTTGGATGGAATTTTACCAGTATTAGACTATCAGCCACTTGTTCATTTTGCATCTACCCAAATGTTATCTCAATCCACTTGTTCCATTTTTAGTTGTATTAGCAGCATAATTCTAATGGCAATGCAAACATCTTGCTTTAACTAATTTACCATTTTCAAATATCTTTTCAAAATATTCCAAAACAGTAGATCTACTTTCCATTTCTTTCATTTTCTTTGCATCCGTAGTGTCAACTGAGTTGTCATTACTATTATCAGGTACACTATCATTTGAACCATCCACACTAAATCTACTTTCATCAGCCATCTATATAGAATTTGAAAGAAAAAACTAAATTAAAAGTGTTTATATTTAACAATCGACCATATTTCAGAAAATCAGAAAAATCAGTCTATTGAATCACGCAATCAGAAAATCAACAAAAACTATCAAAAAGAAGAAGAAAAACAAAAAAATAAAAATAATACCTGATACGCAATCAGTCATTCGTAGCTCTGGTAGGTTCGCTGTTCGTCGCTCATTGTCTAGTGTCCGCCTTTCGTCGCTCACCGTCCGATTTCCGCCGTCGTCGCTAACTGCTGCTAAGTGCTAAATTCTAATGTTGCTAGTGCTAATTGCTAAGTGAAGTTGTGACTTGTGAATTGAGACCTAGATGGCTAGACTAAATACATTTGGGAATTTGGGCTGGTGTACATCAGGTGGCTGATTGGGCCTAAACTAGTTGGGCCAATGTAAATTATTAATACTAAATAATATATGGGTTGTATATAGGCCCTAAAAATTGTATACTAATTCGGTTTAAACGAATACCGAATTATACATTCTCCATAACCGAAACGTGAACTGAATACCGAACTTATATAAAAAATAAATCGAACACCGAACTGAAAAATCGAAAAACCAAAAAATCGAAACCAAAAAACCGAATTAAATCTGTTCGATTTGGTGTTTCAGTTTTCAGTATTTATGCCCACCCTTATGTCTAGTGGTTCAATAAAGTTGGGTTGATTACTATAAGGTCTTAGGTTCAATTTCCAACAGAGATAAACACTAGGTGATTTATTCCCATTTGTTCTAGCCTTGACGGAAAGATTTACCTAGTACCTGTTACTGGTGGGAGGTAGCAGGTATCCGTAGAATTAATTGAGGTGTATGAAAATTGATCCGAACATCACGGTTATTAAAAAAAGTGGGGATGATAATATCTTAATGATGAACCTTTTTTGTTTTAAAGTTTAGTATTTAGTATTCAAAATCCATTGAATTCAATTAATTTCAGTACATAACCTCAGTGTTGTCCATACCATAAGTATACATATAGCATAGCTGGTTTACGTACGGTATATAACGTTGCGAAATCTATACATCCTTTTACCTGGCATTTTTGATGATCGAGAAATATTTGAGAATTAGTGACATATGAGTGAAAACTCAGTAGATAATGGATCTGCTTCTCTATTCTTCTCTACAAAATACTTCATTATTAACCTAACCTACACGTCATCTGATGCAGAGGCGAACCCACGTTGTAAGTAGGGGGTGCACGTGCACCCACTAGCCTCGAGAAAAACTCTCTCTATATAGCTTATATATCTGTATATATATATCAAAGAATTTAAGTAAATATATGGAGTGCACCACAAAGGATAACTATTTGGGTTGGTGAGATGGCTGAACTTGTTGCCTAAAGTCTCCTTATTGGGTGGATGACTTGGGTTCGAAATCCACCAACAATATTTATTTTATTGCTCCTTTTTCCAAATATATTTACTGCAGCATTATTCCTGTTTTCTCCCCCCTTCAAATATATATACATATAGAGAGAGAGACACATTATCTATGTATCTTTAATTTTATTCCAAAAATACAAGCTTCCCTCCAACTTAAGAAAATAGATATTCTCCCTATCTTATACTATATAATGTTTAATGTTTATTTCACTCTTTTCTTTTAATCATTAACTTATTTTTTATTTAAAAACTAGAACTTTAAAGTTTCAACACTAATAAAAAAAAGAGAAAAATCGACCACAAAAACCGACCACAAGTGGTCGGTTTTCCTCAAATTACGACTACAAAATCGATCAAAGTGCCTGGTCGGTAAAGTGGTGGTAACTTTTTAAAAACCGACCATGAGTAGTCGGTTTTTTAAAAATATATATATATATTTTTAAAATACATTATTATTTTATTAAAATATAAAAATGAGTTTAAAAATTTAAAAATTTAAAATAAACCGACCACAAGTGGTCGATTTTATTTTAAAATTAATTAATTAATTTTATAAAAATTGACCACAAGTGGTCGATTTTATTAAAATTCATTTATTAATTAAAAAAAACCCGACCACATGTGGTCAATTTTTTATTTGAATTAATTAATTAATTATAAAAAAAATCAACTACATGTGGTCGGTTTTGTATTTAAATTAAATAATTAATTTAAATAAAATCGACCACTTGTGGTCGCTTTTTTATAAATTAATTATTTAATTTAAATTAAAAAAACTGACCACCTGTGGTTGTTTTTTTATTTAATAATGTATTTAATAAAATATTTTACAATTAATTATAATAAACCAACCACATGTGGTCGGTTTTCAGAAAATATTTTTAAAAACCAACTACATGTGGTCGGTTTTTCTGATATTTTTGTAAAAAAAATATTGAAAATTTCCAAAATACAAACATTAAAAATTAAACTATTTACAGAATTAAAAATTAAATTATTTACAATACAGTCCATCAATCATTTATAAACATTAAAAATCAAATCAAATTATTTATAATACAACTTACCAATCATTTAATATACAATCAACCAACCACCATAAGAATACAAACATTAAAAATCAAATTATTTACAAAATTTATCGAGGTTCCAAATCCAAACTATAAAATATACAAAAGACTAAAAACTACAACTCATCATCCATATCTTCATTCCTTGCCTGACCCATTCTATTATCAATATTTCGTTGATATATCCAGCTATAATCAGGTTCTATCTACACAATCAATCACATTCAAGTAATTAGTTCAAGACACAAAAGTTTACATTTCAAATACCTATACCGAAACATTTTCAAGTCATTATTTTGCTTCACAAGTTACAAAACTAAACTATATTCAAAATGAAAAGTTCACGTTTCAAGTACCTACACTTAAACATTTTGAAGTCACTAATTCACTTTTCAAGTGACCACACTTAACTAAAATCAAAATGCAAGTTCACATTTCAAGTACCTAAATTCAAAACAAAAGTCAATAATTCATAATTCAAGTAACTACACTTAAACATTTCAAGTCACTGATTCACTTCACAAGTTACCAAATTAAACTAAATTCAAATGAAAAGTTCACATTTCAAGTACCTACACCTAAATATTATCAAGTCACTAAGTCACTTCTCAAGTGACCACACTTAACTATATTCAAAACACAAGTCCACCTTTCAAGTAACTACACTTAAACATTTTCGACACACTAATGCACTTCTCAAGTGACCACACTAAACTAAATTCAAAACACAAGTCCACATTTCAAGTACCTACACTTAAGCATTTTCAAGTCACTAACTCAATTCTCATGTGATCACACTTAACTAAATTCAAAACACAACTTCATAATTCAAGTAACTAAAACATTTCAAGTCACTAATTCACTTCACAAGTGACCAAACTTAACTAAATTCAAAGCACAAGTCCACGTTTCAAGTATCTACACTTATGCATTTTCAAGTCACTAACTCACTTCTCAAGTGACACTTAACTAAATTCAAAATATAAGTCCACATTTCAAGTACCTACACTTAAACATTTTCAAGTACTTATTCACTTCTCTAGTGACCACACTTAACAAAATTTAAAATATAAGTCCACATTTCAAGTACCTTAAAACAAAAAAATTCCCTTTAAAGTCCCTACACTTAACCATTTTCAAGTGACTAAGTCACCAACCAAACCACATTCAATATACAAAATCTCCTTTAAAGTCCCTACACTTAACCATTTTCAAGTAACTACACATACTTAACCATTTTCAAATAGCTGCACTTAACCATTTTCAAGTCACTAGTACACATTTCAAGTCACTAAACTAACTATTTTCAAATAACTAATTCACATTGCAAATTGCTATATGTATCCACTTTCAAGTAACTAAACTTAACCATTTTCAAGTCACTAGTACACATTTTGATACAAGAACGACCAACGACCAAGAACATACCAAAACATACATCCAAAAAAGTCCACAAGTTCAAGAGAACCGAGGACCCTATGGATGACCACTCTTGGATTCACAAACAATAACAAGAACACAATGTAGTGAGGTATTTAACACCTATTTTCCAGCCAACAATCCAAACTAGATTATCAACACAAGACAAAAACAGCACTATAACAACAAGAAGATAGTCACGAGTATATTAACAACAGCAAGAATCCGACGAATACAACAAGATACAAGATAGATAGTTAGACCTTGGTTGTAATTATCTTAGCCATCCATTAACACATAACCCAACTATACATAATACCCATATAACAACAGTAAAGATTAGCTAGGCTAACAGAGACCCAACAATTAATCAAGCAAGTTTTGAAATCCTATAACTAATATGATGTCTAACAAGCAATCAAAAAATATGCTGTCTAACAACCCGTCTCACTGGTGGCTGTCATTACCAGTGTGAATGGAGGGAGCTGGCGGCGGCAGCTTGAGGGAATTCACCGATAAACGTCGTTGTGTGGCTGTTTTCGTCGGTGTCGATAGAGAGGAGTTGGTGGAGAGAGAAGAGTGAGGGACGTGGTGGCTACATTATTTGTTATTCACCGGAGAAGTAAAGGACAGCGCCGGCAGGCAGGTAACTGGTGCTTCTTGTTGGAGAGAGAGTGGAGGAAGGAAAGAGAAAGGGGAAAGAGATATAAAATACTGTTGTTGTGGGAAATTAAGGTTAGGTTTGTTTAGAAGAAAAGAAAATAAAAATGTGATCTTGGAAGTCGGATCGATTTTGATCGACAACTGAGATTAGAATAATTTAAAAATGGGTTAAAATTAAAATTAGTGTCAAATTGGCTGAAATTGACATTAATTGAATACAAAATAACTATAATTTAAATACATAAGAGAATAAATTAAAATCGGCTGCTATTGTAATAATGACAAAAAAAAATAATGAGACATTGATGTAAAAATTACTGTTACATAAAATAATAATAATAATAATAATAATAATAATAACAATAACAATAATAATAATAATAGTAATAATTTATTTGTAAATTGTAAGTGTGCCTATTTACGAAAATAATAATTTAATAAATGTTAATAAAATTATGTAAAATATTGTATTCGAGTTAGTAAATTGTAAAAATAATACTAAAAGGAAATAAAATATTTTTTACATTTTTATAAAATCATGAATGTGGCGCGTCGTTATTTATATGATACAAGAACTATGCGTAAAAATATTTTTTATATTTTTTAAATCATGAATGTGACACGTCAATATCTTTTTGGTACAAGAATAACGCGTAAAAAATATTAATATTTGGAATTAATAATTTTTACAAAATAACCTAAAAGGAGTATCTGGCGGTCAAAATTGGATGTCAAATACGTACTATAAACATCACATGCATACATGATTTTACGATCCCATAATAATATACAACGTATTTCACATATAATCAGATGAATTATCGTTAGATTATCTTATGTCATTAATATACCTTCACTATATAATATGTATATACCTATACATACACACGCATATACACACCATAGACTATATCAAGTTCTAAAAACGTACTATATACATCACATACATACACGAATATATGATCCAATAATATAATGCGACGTATTTCATATACATACTCTGATAATTGATCAATTAATTTGATTAGCTTACATTAATATAACTTCAACGTACAAT
>NC_061120.1:30951096-31076698 GCF_002878395.1 Capsicum annuum | reverse complement strand
ATATATATAAAGATATTTATATATAGGAACTCTTGAATGAGTAATATATAGATCACATCTACAAGTATATTACCTTATAATAGAACACGTTCATTATCTGCCCCAACGGTAAGATATATATACACATATTCATTATACAAAGATTATGCATGTTTAACGTCATTCTATGTATATATAAAGGAAAATATTTATTTTATTTATTGAAACATAAGTAAAAGATAAAGATTACATTAACGGAATTTGTATATTATATTTGATATATTTTTTAGTGTAAGTTTTTTTCACAAAATCTAAGATTTATTGATTTTTATTATTATTATATTGGTTATTGACTAGTGTAATCAATATAATTTTTTAAAAATAATATATTAGATTATATATATAATTTAATATATTAGTTTTACTACTAATAATAATTAGATTACATAAAGTAAATATTAGATTATATAATTATTTTTTGAAAATAATTATTTATTTTTTTTCTTTTTTAATTTCAAAAATGACCACAAGTGGTTATCTTATAAAAAATAATTTTTTTTATTTTAATGAAAAACCAACCACATGTGGTCGGCTTTTAATAAGTATTTTTTTATTATTTTAATTAAAAACTGATCACATATGGTCGGTTTTTTAAAATTAATTATTTTTTTCATTAAAAACCAACCACAAGTAGTCCGGTTTTAAAATTGTTTTTCTCTTTATTTTATTTAAAATCGACCACATTTAGTCAGTTTTTTAAAATTAATTTCTTTTTTTGATTTCATATAAAACCGACCACAAGTGGTCATTTCAAAAAAAAATTCTTTATTTTTGTTAAAAACCGACCACATGTGGTCGATTTTTTTAAAATATATATATTTTTTAAAAAAATTAAAAACCGACCACTCCTGGTGTTTTTTTTTTAAAATTAATTATTTTTTTTAAAAAACGAGGTCTTTAAAAATATTTTTTAATTATAGTTTTTTTTAGGAAAACTAACCATAAGTGGTTGGTTTTGTTAATTTTTATTTGTAAAATAAATAATAATTAATATAAAAATTATTGAAATGATAATTTTGATATTTTAAAATATAAAAATGGCCACATGTGGTCGCTTTTTTCCAATTGCTTTTAAAAATAATAAAAAAAACCTACCACATTTTGTCGGTTTTTTCTGACCACATTTTGTGGTCTGTTGTTGCAATTTTTTTAGTAGTGGAAATAGGCTTAAATCTAACGTTTTCTCGTAAAAACCATCTAGCAAACAAATCTTTCATAAATCCTATTTTTCTAAAACTTGCTATTATTTTTTAAAATATAAAAGTGAATCGAATTCAAGTAAGGTGAATAACACACTTTTGTCATATTAAACCAAATTACTAATATTCAATAATATTAAGTTTTCAAAGAACTTTGTGTCAAACTTTGGCACTATTAGTTATTATGTTTAAATATAGAGGTGCACCCGTCAATCTCAAATTCTGGGTTTGTGTTGAAACCCTGAGGATTGCACCATACAGTGAGGGACCAGGTCCCTCAAAGTCAATCATAGGAAAAATACAATATAGCAACCAGAAAGTAATAGATAGTGCAGGAAGAGTAAAAATACAAGATTTTAGCATGGAAATCCCTTTTGTTCAAGGAAGGCAAAAAATACGGCTTTCCCTCACAAGCACCTCAAAATCCACTATAATCAAACTTTTGATTACAACCTTCAATGAACCTAACTCTAGGTTCTTTTTGCTTGTAATAACTCTGCTACAAGCTCAGTTTGACAACTCTGCCAAGGACCCTCTACACTGATTAATTCTATTCAGTATCAAACTTAGGGAACTCTACTTAAGCACTCTCTACTCAAAGAGAAAAGTACATTACTCTTATAACACGAGTAATTCGTTTACATATCAGAACTCACTCAAGAATAATTTATATTTAAGCACACATAAACAACTAAGAACTTGAGCAGTGTCAAAATTGGGTTTTTGCTGCTTCTATTCACTCTTTGTATTTACCAAAAACCATTTGATGAAATAACATCTTTTTATTTTTATAGATCAGTGATGATTAGGGTTGAAATATTATTGAACCAAGTGTCCTATTCAATACGAGCAGCACCTGTAAGTTTGTTACACAAGAGGAAAAAACTATGCAGACACACGTGCTAGTTGTACTGTACCATGAATATCCAGCGATACCTGGTCCCTTGAAATTAGCTACTCATTATAAAAACTACATATAACAATTTTCTTTTTGTTGATGATGACAAATCAACCATACAACTTTGAGCATTAATATACATCCATCATATTTAATCAGTGTGATTACCACTCTGAAGATAAATGTTCCCCCTATCACCATGCTTCTACCATCACGCAACACAGGGACCTGGTCCCTTGTTGTCATTTGCAGCAAATATTTTTGAGCACATATTTGCTTTCCCCTATCACTCTGCCTTACCATACTTCCCCCTATCATATGAAATCAATATTCCAACTTTTGAAATCATTGAAAAGGATTAACAGTAAACCAAGAGTAAAGATAAGTACAGGATAATTAACTCATGGTCACTGGGGCAACACTAAGGAAACAGATGAGGTTCACAATATGAATTTATTCATTATTAATTAAGAGAAGTTCCATTACAATATACTAAAAAAAATTATAAAAGTACTGTTTTCAAAGCCCACGATAAAAACTGATAAAGGAAACTAACACACTAGGACTAAGGTAGAAGGAGGCTTAGGGGAGAGTGATTTTCGTAATATGTCCATTTTACTATCCTCAGCAGCATGAGCATCCAATAATTGTTTGGTGAGAGTTTTTACTTCAACCTTCAGTCCTTGGACTTTACCAGTCAATTATGTAATTTTTCCTTTGAGCTTTGCATTTTCTGCTGCAAGTTCTTCAGTGGCACCTGATCCCTCTAAGGATAACTTTTGATTCTGTAGTTTCAGATGCACTATTTCAGTGTCTTTTGCTGTTATCACAATCCTCAACTCCTATATTTCCTTGTTTAAGCTTTCTTAAGAAACCAGTAGCTCAGACACTTGGGATACAGTCCTCTACTTTTCTTCAATGCACTTATTTTCCACTAGTATAGTTAGACTGATCTTCTATTAAAATATTCCTGGTATTCCTCTAGTTCCAATCACTCCAAAATGATTAACGACTGTGTTTAACAAGTAACTATATGATATTTCATTCCTTCATTATATTTTTTTTATTGAACCACCTTGTGTATATGCTCTATCATTAAAGCAGACTCATCAACTCAAACTTACTTAGGAATTCGATTAAAAACAAATCAATACCAGAGGAAAATTGTTCTTTCTCTAATCTTGGTAGTAGGAAATTGCTAATAAATTTAAAAACCAACTGAAATTCACTCTTCAAAAATTTCTTCTTCACTTCAGCTACTATGGTCCCACCACTCTTGAGGCTTCAATCATAAATTCAGTTGTGGGCTGTTACTTCACAACTGTCCTCACACTTATAATAGGTACATCTAAAATTCCTCCCAAGATTTCTTCATCGAGTCCTATTTCTTTTCTTTGCACCTGTGCAAATAGTCTCAATCCATCTTCTGAGAAATCTATTGAATAATAGAATTCTCTTACTTTATTTTTAAAAACCACTGGTGCTGCTTCCTCAAATAAATGTAGCTATCCTTAGTGCCTGATATATTCTGCCAATTCCACCATTCCAGGTTTCTCATAGATTTTGGGATAAAAAGTTCTTCCTGACAACACCTTTTGTGTTTTCAGGCTTTTAATCTTTCTTTTTTTGGATATTTTTTTTATTTCTCTTTTTATTCTCTTGGGCTCATCACTTGGCTTTTTTTGTTCATTAGTTTTTCTTTTATTGGGACTGGGTCCCTCAGAGACTTTTTTTTCCATAGCTATGTGCTTCTTTCTACTTACACCATGGCTCCCAGACTTTGGATAAAAGGATCTGGTCTGTTCATCACCATAAACTTTTAGTATTTTCTTCTTAAATGCAATAACAATATCAAAATCATTTTCCTCATCTTCTCTCACCTCCATAACTTTAAGATTTTCTTCTTTCTCTGTAGTAGATTTCCTGTATCTTCTTCTTGTAGTAGTAGAAGACTTACTCTTCTTCATTATATCTGCTAGCAATCTATCTCAGACCCTATAGTCCAGTAAGATCTTGTAACTTGTACACTAGAGTCAATCAATTTCTTCTTTCCTTTAATTTTATTTAGTTTCTTTATTTTTCAAATCAGAGGTTGTTCATCCTTATCCTATTCAATTTCTTTATTTGGGGATAATACAAACTCCCTATTCCTTTTCAAATCATCCTTTTCTCCTGCTATTTTCTCATTCCCACTAGCAGAACTTTTCTTGGGATTATTTCCAAGTAAAAGCAAATTTTTAGCTACCTAATTTATGCTACTAAAAGGATTATACTTCTTTACAAGAATTACTTTATCAACCATTTGGGCAAATATAGGTTTGATTCAGAAAGAATAGGGGAGCTAGGTTCTTGTAAATTTTTTGGGATTTCAGTACCTTTGAATTCCTCAGAGGTTGTTGTATCTCGGTTTTTAACCCTTAGAAAATTTCTTAGAATACCATTCTTCATACCCAATACGACTCATGGTACGAGCTGTATGCTGAGGTACGTGTGGTGAGGTCCTGTCGTATGTTGACCAGTGTAAGTTGGTGGGATGGTTTTAGTCACTAGAATGGATATGACTTGGATATATATGTCGTAAGGTTGATTATGAGTCATATGGGTGACTCGTAAGGTGGAAAGTATTTAATCCTCCCTATGTTGCATTCTGCTAGGGATATAGATCAAGGGTACGGATCGTATGCTGAGGTTATGACTTGGTAGGATAAGGCATATACTGAAAAATGTCTGATCCAAGGTTGAGGCTTGGTTATGATTGGTGGGTACCAACCGTAAGAGAGGTTACAACTCATAAGGGGTTCAGTAGTGACCCTGTGTTGAGTTTCTGTGGGATTTAAGTGGGGTTATTCTGGATATTTCCCTGCTTACCCTAATAAGGACCCGCGACGTCTAATCTATCTTGGAGGCTATTTACCCTATTATTTTACTCTTAAACACTTAATAAACTCTTTCAAAATATATCATAATTCTCTCAAGATCTTTTGGGGCAAAGAGCTAGGGTTTCAACTAAAGGATTTCTTTGAGGCTTGTCTTGGCAAATTATTTCCATCAATTTTATTGGTTTAAGGCGTGAATCTCTTCCCTCATTGTAATTTCAATTAAAAGCATGGTTTATATGATTGATTTTATGGTTTTACTATTGCATAATTTTGGCTTCCAACTATTGATTGAGGTTTTGATGTTTAATACTTGGCTATGGTTTCCTATGGTAATTATGTTTTTCTATGCATTAATGGTGGTTTTGAACAACTGGATTTCATGGTAATGGTTTAATGGTCATGGAATTTGTTTTTGGTTTTATTATGTCCCCAATGTGTTTGACAAAATGCTTATAAAGGTATATTTATTGCATTGAATTATTTTAATGAAACTCTTGCTTGTTTTTGGTTTATGCAAGAATGGTTTAAATGGTTCAAATGTTTTAAAAAGGATAATAGGTTATGCTTGTGGAGAACATGGAATTCTCCCAAGAGGTTTAATATGGCTAATGAAAGGGCACTAAATATCTCTTTAATCTAAATGGTTTGGCTATGGATAATGTTTGTAAGTATGGTGGTATGACAATACCGTTGTTTTATTAAATAGACTTGGTTAATAAATGGATAATTTAATTGTTTGGACTTGATTTTAATTGGTCATTAATGGCGGGAAATGTAAGTTAAGTCATGAAAGGTGTTGGTGCTTGGTGGGACCAAAACCCTAAACACATATTTGCTATTATGAGAGGTTTTCGATGGCCACATGCGAGTGTCATGGTTATATTAGAGGAATGTACTAGTCATCCCAAGGATATTGCCTGGTCGTGTGGCTACACGCACTAGGACCCTTTTAGTAGGAGGAGCTGCACCCATATGGCCCGTGGGTGATAGGACGACTAAGCTACACAACCCAGGTAAAGGTTTTAAAAATATGCTAAACCCGATCCCTTTTCCCAGCACTTATATATATGTATTGGTTGTGTGAATTGGATGGTTTTACTTGGATTTATAACTGGCATTATTTTATCCTTATCCCAAGTTTCATGCTAGTGTTCAACCACTAACCCGTTTACTGGCAACTGTATACCCACGTTATGCAGGAATTGGACATTCGACTTCTCTTTCTTAGTACTTGATTTGGGGATAGCTCTTTGGACTGAAGTGGTGAGATTCCATCCTTTCGGAAGGCATCAATTCATATTGGACATTCTTAGATATTTTTCTTTCTTTTTGGATTTTGGTTTTGTCCATGTTTGGGGGCATGTCCAAACTGTATATTTGTATTCTTTTGGATAGAGGCTTTGTGGTAATTTTGTGGATTGGTATGGGCGGGATCAGTAATGGTGATGGCCTATCATTATAATAAGTTGGAGGGCCATCATCATTGAACGATATTGTTGGTTGTTCTATCCTTACATTGTTTTGGGTTTTATCATAATATATTTCAGTTTACTTATTTGGTATTGGCCTAGTTTATGGCCTTATTATTGGTTGGTATGGTTAGGTGGATGGATTGGATCGGTTGGATTTAGTTGGGTTGGTCACAACAGTGATCCTATCCCAGAGTCTCCATGAGAATAATAACACTATCTTGTTATATGTTCAAAATTTTAGCTCATCTTGAGGCTGCCATAGGTGGTTGGGTTGGATAATAAAGGGTGGTCCCCGGTCCAGGTCAAACTTGGAATGCCCATTCAGTCTAGGCCCTGGTTCAGACTGTGACAGAGGGAACCTGAAATTTGTAGCATTGGAGGACTTTGGTTTTTCTGAGGAAAGAGATCTTTCATATTGAAAAATCTTTTTCTTAATTAGAAAATCAAACTTTTTATTTAGCCCATCTACTAAGACAGGACAATTATTTGAACTTAAAATTTCGACTGGTATAGTTTCACTTAGGGTCTCAATAGTCTTATGGGAAGGATTGATGGGTAACTCACTTTGTGACTCTTGAGGATGATAAGTGGGCAATTTTTTTAGAGGGTTTGTAGACGAGGGAATTTCAAATATTTTGAATTTTTGGGAAAGGAGTATGAAGGACCAGTTTTGATTGAGAAGGAAAATAATGTTCTGAGTTAGTTGAGAGGAGAATGAATTGAATTTATAATTAGAGAGATGATCATTTGACATTAAGAAATACCTTTTTGAATGGATATGTTTGATGACAACGATTGTGACTTTTCACATTTGAACTAAGTTGATAGTTTTTGTTCATACAGGATTGAATATGTGGCCTTTTTAAATAGAAGTTTTATAAAAATTCAAGGCACATTACTTTGGTACTCACATGAGAGATGGGACCGAACCCCTCACCTTTTTGAGGAATTTTCAACTTGTGTTTGCTTCAATTGTTTTCTTCCAAAGCTATCCCCTTGGGTGTATACCTACAAAGGTATGATACTGAGTTATATTAACATGCACCTACTTTTTCATGGATACCTGTCTCCTAAACATAGCTAAATTTTGCAAGTGATACTGATTCACATGTTATTCGTTATGGTGAAACTTCTTTCTCTAAGATGAATTTTCTAGGGACCAGGTTCCTTGAAATAATTATCTCTAAATAAAACACCTCCATCTTGAAGTGTCTTGAGAGAGAGAACACAGTCAAACTTTTCATCATTAAGCTTTGAACCTTTTTAATTAATGAGTTATTCCTGACTGAAATCCCCTTCCTCATGCCTGGAATCATGATCACAAGTTGGTTTTTGGAACCCACTTAAGTTTGAGTTTCCAGTTGGAGGATAATGGTGTGACCTAATTCTTTTTAGCCCATCTAGGTAGTGATAGCTTCCTCTTTAACTTTTTCAGTGACTTAAAGCCCTCAGAGAGAGCATTCTCCTGCTAAATGTATTCAGTACTCCTCAATTTAGCCTTAAGCCAGTGTTGACATGTTTTTTTTTTCAAATGTCCATTTCTTCCACAGTGAGTACATTGGAGTTCGTACTCTTTTCTTCCAACATAATGAGCAGCATTTTCTTTAGACTCAACCAGCTGGAATTCTCCTTTATAACCAAGTCCTTTTCCATCATTAACACCTTGACTAATCAGATTAGAAAGAATATGTAAAGAAGCAAACCATTTAAGAGACTTGTTCAACTCTTATCTTAAGAGGACTAGGTCCCTATCTAACTCTTCATTCCTTTGAAGGGCAGTCATAAGGTGTTTATGAAAACCCCTCAGCCTTTTCTCAAGATCGATTTGAAGCCTTGAAGCTTTTTTCTTCCCTTTTTCATCACTTCATTTACTTTCTTTAGATTACTCATCAAACTCAGATTTCTAGATTTCATCTTTGTGAAGAACTCTTCAATTTTAGAAATATGGAGAGTTACATCAATTAGATCATGCTCTTGATTATCTACTTTTTCTTCTAAGACATTCTTCTTAATAGTTCGTTCACATATACAGTCTATCAACACATTTGCAAGCCTTTTTATCTTCCTAGTAGTGCAATTATCTAGATTCTCCTCAATATCAGATAGATTTACCTCTTTTTATTTTTTATCTTTTGTTTCTTCCATGAATGCAAACAAGGAATCATAGATAACTGGGTTGTCTTCCACTGCTAGTATTATTACGATATAATTTAATTTGTGAATAATTTACTTTCTAAGTCTTTTGGGTTAATTAAGATTGGAAATATGCTGATGAGGTAGTGGCTCATGGATCTGAAATGATATAATGTTGGTCAAGATATTAAGGAGTTTATAGAAACTTTTGAAATGAAAAATAGATTCATAGAACTCTGAAAAAAATGTTTGATGTAAAAGGATTTATTCATAATATCAAATTTGGGGGAGTGTGTTGTGAAATGGACAAAATCCTATAAACTTCTCCAATATGTGCCTCAGTGCCGCTATAACGGAATTGAGGGTCGTTGCTGTGGTCTCACTATAGTAGGATACGATTTATAATACCAATAAACTGTATTACGGCGAGCCGCTACAACGGGCGAATCTTCTATAACAATACCGCTATAGCGAGAATCGGGCCATTATAGCAGGATCAAGTCAGTTAAATTTCAATTTTGAGTCAAAAATATATTTCTCATCCCCAAACATTAAGAGGTTGAACTAGGACAAAAGAGGCCTATTTTGGTGATTTTGATCAATTTTCACTACGAAAGTAAGTGAATTCCTTTCCTCCAACATATTTTAAATCCTTAAATCCTTAGATTACATAGGATTGATCAAAGTGGGGATGGTGATGTAACCCTAGATTAAAGAACCAGGTATATTGTGGCTATAGAGGGATTGAAATTGCTTGATTATGGTTTAGGATTGTTTCATTATGATTCGTAGACTAGAATTGTCCTTTTAGTCTTGATTTATTGGGAATTCGAGTAGTACAAAGGGTATAAAATTCTAACTTGGTGAAATTTTTCATGATCATGGCCTACAAATAATGGATGAAAGTTTTAATGCCTAGAATAATTGGATAAATGGTTGAATTTTTACTTATTTGTTGTTGTTAGATCAAGATAAAGTTGAGGCTGCAAGGAAAAGTAAAATTCAAGTGATTTAGGGTATTTCAAGGTTTGGTTTGAGGTAGGATATGATTGAACTAGAGTTAAGAATCAATTTGATTATATGTGTGCATTTTTAACTGAATGATTGTTTATTTAGTTACAATACATGTTGGTTAAAGATGAACTTGTTAAATATTAAGCATATGTGTTGTGAATTGATAATTTGCAAATGAGTGATAATAAGGACCTTATTGATATGCAAGTGTTGTGGTTTCAAATCTTACTGTATGCTTATATTAATAAACAATTGTTATTATGAGTTTATGATGTTAAATGCATGGTTTGATTGAATTGGTGAAATTAAGGCGTTATAAGAGTGAAAAATATTGATAAAGGGTGACATAACACTTGTTTTGGAATAAGGATAGCAAGACACTAATTGTCTAGTATATTTGATACGTGGAATGAGCTTTGCAAATCATGGCTAGTTTGTAATCATAAGTCCCATCGTATGTGCGTATATCGTGTGTCTGAGAGTATAGTGATTTCTTGAGTGGACCAATTTTTCTTATTATGTATTATTATGAACTCCTTCAATGAACCATTTATGTGGATATTACCTTTGATTCCTTGTGTGGATCAATTCGTTAGTATCATGTACCAATCCAAAATGTCATTAAGCTAAGTTGACAGGTAAAATTTCAAATTAGCCTTTCCCTAGACTAAATTTGTGAAATTCACTGCTAGTCTAGTTGTAAGCAAACTCTGAGTGTTGTGTGGTCTAGAGAAATCTAGTATTTTTTGATAGTTTAGTTGTAAAATTTGATTTGATTTTATGTTAGATGATGAATTTAGAAAGTCATAAAAACCTTTAATGTGTAAATGAGTTGTTAGAATTACGATTATAGCTTTTCTACTAAAGGTTAGTATGCGATGTCAAAATCTGAGAGGTGTGTTTTGAAATGGACATAACTAAAAAACTAGACTAAGTTTTTGTCTAGGTATTGGTGCAGCGATAGAAGTGCCACTGCAGCGAGGAAGAGGTCCACTACGATGGTGGAAAATTTGTCCTAAGCCTCCCTGCAATGACAGTAAGATAGTTTTATATGAAAAATTTGAGACTTAGCATTTTTCATTTCAAAAGATTTAGCTTTCAATCTAAGGCGATGAGAAGGCAATTTTCACCATTTTAAAGAATTTTTAAATGTTGATATAATATTTTTCCGGCATTCTAACTTGTAATTAGATCGCTTAAAATCCTCCAAACTACAATGATCTAGATCATGGCTAAAAATCGAGAGCCCTAAGTTTGATAAACTGGTAAGAATTAGCTATGAATAGTTTTAATTTAATTTGTATTTACTCCAGGTTGTTAGAATTCACTTCCTAGCATAGAATTAATTTTCATAATTACAAAATATGAAGAATTAGAGATTAAAGGATAGAAGATTCTAGAATGATGAACTAGGCTAAGTTCATGTGTTAAATCAATGAATTTGAATCTGTAATGCCTAGAAGTTGGTAATGAGGTATTGAATCATTTTTATTTATTATTTATTGATCAAGAATGATCAGAACTTACAAGAAAGGAAAAAACTTTAACGAAATAAGTATATTCGGATAAGATGTGGGGTAGCTTATGATTTGAAAGTAGTTATAGACTTGATTTGACTCTATGCTTATATTTGAGTTAGATGATTATGATTAAACTTCAAGCATACTTGTAATTATTGATTGAGATATTTGCAAAGTTCAATGGAATTGATTAATTTGAAGTGTTCGTTATTGAATGAAATATGAACTTGATTATTGATATTATTGTGCTTTGATCATTTGTTTGAGATTTTTATCCGTTTTGATGATATTGAGATTGGAATCACACTGGCACAAATTAATATTGGAATTAAATAACACATTGATTTAATACACGAACTGAGCTCGTTCCTGCAGGTCATGACTAAGGGTTCCTGCTGACCCTAATATATATGTACACTATTTTAGACATTCATTCATTGATTGCATTACACATATTGTTTGTTACTTGATTGTTTTTATTTGACTGTCTAATTGTAAATAATTGATATGAATAACTTAAACAGATTGATATGAAGAGGATAGTTAGTGTTTTCTAAGTTGATATGATTATGAATATGTATTGCAACGTTAGTTGATTATGAGTTGTGTCTTGATTGCTTCTTACTTTTTTTTTTTAATTCATTACTTTTATGGTGTTGAGTTAAGCTGACTGATGATCTCTACCAGTACATAGGACTTGTACTAATACTATCTGTGTTTTTTTATTGAGTAAAGAGTGTGTTTTAGCATTTGAGATTTGACCTCGACTTTAGCTTGTAATTAGCAACTTTGATTCAAGTGTGAGCATCATATCCGAGCAACTATTAAATCTTTCTCTTTCTTTATTTCGGATTATGACTTTTCAACTTTGATATTAGTATTTAGAGTATGTTTCTTAGACTTGTTTGATTAGTAGTTCTTGTAGGTGACTTTTAAAATTCGGAGAGATGTAATAGTTTAGGATACTTTTGTACTTTTGTTATTTTTTTTTAGTTTTGGAGATCTTAGACTAATATTATGTTATGATATATTTTATGTTAGTAAATGGCGGTTTTAGCAAAGGAAATATCACTCTCTCCATCTTATTTTTATGTGTCGCCATTTTTTTTTGGTTTGTCAAAAAAAATGTTATCTTTCCTCATTTGGTAACTATTTAAAGATATTATTCTACTTTTACCCTTATTAGTCCCACTTATAAGGCCCCACTTAATTAAAGATATAGTTAATACATTTTTAATAAGTACAATTTGATAAACATCATCAAGTCTTTCCTTATTTCTTAAACTCCGTGCCTGATCAAAGTATGTCACATAAAAAAGAATGGAGGGAGTAAGTTTTGATGTTTAATTATTCAGTAAAGGATTGAGTTAATTTGTTCTCCAAATGTAGAGTTAGAGTGGGCGCTACTCACGATCATTTGAATCATGATGTTTCATGTCCTTCATTAGTTTTAGTGTGAACCGTTTCTTGAATATTGATAAGATAATGAGATATTTATGACGTAAATGAAAAACTATTTCGATTGTAAGTTGTTTTATTGGTTAACACTTAATTGAGCATTTACATGCATTACTTGGATCTTGTTTACTTATTTGGCTTGGTTGATACCAAAAGGATTATTGTGGTAGGCTAATTTCAATATCTAATTTAATTGATATGCTTGCTTCTTATTTACAAATATTTGGTTAAGTGTTCATATTGGTTAAGTTGAGTTGACCTATGATACTTATCCGTACATATTGACTTTGTACTAATACTGTTCTGTACTTTTCTTTTGTTGAGTGCAGAACATATCCTAGCGGCTTCTATGAGGCCTCACGTGTAGATGACAACGTGATTTCTGATTCAAGGGTGAACATTCATTTTTCGGGAAGTCATAGATGATTCTCTTATTTATCTTGTCCTTATTGTTTCAAACAAAGACAATTTTACTTCAGTTGCTAGTTTTCTGATTGTGATAGACTAGTTAGAGTTCTGGTACTTTTACTTGCCATTTTTGGGGATGTTTAGACGAAGTTGATCTTCACATTGACTTTTTGGATATTAAAATATTAACTCCTTTATCAAAAATTGTGTTTTGCTTTAAAATTTGGTAAGTGAATGTTGTATATATTCGGATTAGATTGGTTCTCTCATCTGTAGATTAGTGTGGATGCCACTCATGACGTATTTGAGTCATGACAAAGTTGGTATCAGAGCTCTAAATTTCTTGATCTCATCGTACCAGAATGAGTCTAGTAGAGTCTTGCAGAACGGCATAGATATACTTTTCTTTGAAAAACTACAAAACTTTAAGAAACTTCACTTTCTTCTTCTTATGTGTTATGACTTGATTCCAATTGATATCTGATGATTTAAATTGATATTTAACATTCTTTATTCTATTTTTTAGCAGATGGTGAAAACGAGATCAAAAGAAGTTAGAACAAAGGCTCCCAAGCCAGTTACTTCAAATAAAACTTTCCATGCTAATTGAATAGCACAACACAAAATATTTCATGCTAGTTCGATTGATATCTTTCTGGAACGGAATGACATAAAGTCTGTTAGTCAATTGCCAATTAAGAAAGATCACATACCTACCCATATGGAGAGTTACAGGCACGTGGAATTTAGATTTGTGCCTTGTACCAACGTCGCTCACAACAAATGGACAAAAAGAGAAAAACGAAAATAAAGACGACAAAAGAAGGTAGGTAGGGGTTTTCGATCCTTTTGGAGAATAAGTTATCGAGAAATATTTTATTTTGAAATTAATTATCTCGAGATTTTTATTTCATTAAAGACGACAAAAGAAGGTAGGTAGGGGTTTTCGATCCTTTTGGAGAACAAGTTATCAAGGAATATTTTATTTCGAAATTAATTATCTCGTGATTGTTATTTCATTCTCAATATTAATAAAAATAAATACTACAATTTTAAAATTACTAATTTCAAAATAAACAATTTTGTAATTCGATTCCAATTAAATATAAAAAAAATTGATCCTAATGAGCCCAATGAGGATTGGGTAGTGAACCCGGAAGTTTCCACCAGAGCTCCACTAGAGCCATAAAATATACTTCCTCCGTCATATTTTATTCGTCCCAAATATTTTAATTTGGTGTTCCATTTTACTTATCTTTTTTTACTTATCAAGCCAAGACAATTTTTTTTTTCTTCATATTTTACCCTTTGCATTAATTACTTTTTATTTAAATTAAAATGTAAATATTATTTAATAGGGGTACTATGGTAAACTAGCCATGCTATTTATTACTCTCTCCATTTCGGAATAAGTGATTGTTGGGATATTTGTTGGTGTTTTAAAATAAGTGAATCATTGAATTTTTTTTTCAAATTTACCCTTATGATTTGACAACCAATCAACTTTTGAAAAAGTGTTACAAGGTCAGTCTTTATTTTTTTGGAATAAAAATAGAAAGTTGTGTTAAATTTATGTCTTTAATATTTTTTCCTTAATATGTGTCAAAATTCAACAATTCATTTATTATGAAATGGAGGAAATATTATTTTTAATAACTGTGCGATCCCAATTTGGGATGAGTAAAATTCCAATTTGGGATGAGTAAAATGGAATTGAGGGAATACTTTCTTTCCAATCTAATGAATTATAACCTACCGAAGAGATACATTGTCAAAATTTATAATTGAATTGTTGGTGACGGTATCTAGTGAGTCAGGTACTCGTGATAAGCACTTGTCAGTCAGGAGGAAAATGTTATAAGTAATACGAAACTTTCATGGTAACGTTTGACGGGCGGACAAAATTATCTTAGAATTATAATTTTGTAATTATAATTTTTGAATTAGTTTGTTTATTTGAGAGGTGGGATATTTTAGGATAAAATTTATACTTTGTCTGATTGAAGGTATAAATTTGTATTTTTGATCAAAGAAATATCACTTCAATGTCCCACTTAGTCCTAAGATATTTACATTATCTTATGAACCAAAGGACATTAAAGGGCAGTTTGGGGCATTAAAACTATCGCTATGAGCGGTGTTCGGAGAAGGATCCTACCATAATGATGTATTGTACGCAATCTTACTTTGTATTTCTACCAGAGATTGTTTTCAAGACTTGAATCCATGACCTCCTGATCACATAAAACTAAAGGACTGTATAATTATTAAACTAAACCATAGGGCAAGGCCGAATATGTTCGTTATTAAATGAAGAAATGTTACTATGTTGTTTGTTTAAGTAGTATTTGTTTCTTTCTTTCAAGTAAGACGTCGTTTATGAAAAATCTATAGATTTATTAATATTCTTAATATTAAGTTAAAATGATTATTGTGGTGAAAGTTTATATGCTGATTAACCATTATTAGAGATGATAGTGCATGTGAATAACTTGTCTAAGTAGATGGATTAGAAAGAAAATTCTGTAGTTAATCCTAGCTACCATCTAGCATACAAAGCTGATAATTTGTTCTTTTATATAGCGTACAAGAAGTAAAGCATTCTCCAAATAAAGTATTTTTGAATGGTGGGTGGCTTGCAGTAATTTAAATGGCATTATTCTTGGGAAAAGAGTACTAGTAATTTTAAATGGCATTATTCTTGTGTATTTGGGATTACTCTCGTTTATTTTCTGTACTTTATTTTATTTTTATTTTTAATTATTTTTTATTTAGCACACGGATCAACTCAACTCATATTGTTCAAGTTTCATGAGTCAACATGCTTATTCATGCTTGGCTAAAAAGCGCTTACCCTATTAGGAGGTGGGCTTGGGTCAGCCCAATAGGCATGACCAATATTAACAGCTCTACATTTGTATATGATAATTGTGTATATCATATACACTAATGCACTTCATATCCACTGGTTGTACATTAATTATAGACTTGCGCCGGTCACCAAATATTCGGCTAGGTGTCATTAAACCAATTCCTAGTTCATGTCTTCCTATTAAGTGACCTTTCCCAATTGATAAGAGAGCTTATTAGTGTTAGGTTCGAATTAGAACTCTTAACTCTCTAATGTGTATATAACACCCTTGTGATGCTACAATGAATTGTGTGACAAAAATATTAATTTATTATTTGTAAAAGAGAAAATATCTAATTACCCCTTGAACTATACTCAAAAAGGCTATAACATACTTCAACTTAAGGGGGGTCATATTACCCCCTGAACTAATTAAAAGTGTTATTTTAGTTGTGCCACGCATGTGCCACGTAGGCACTAAGGGTGTCAAAATTGTACGTTTAATTAGTTCGGGGGTGGGGGTGGGGGGTAATAGGACCCCCTTTAAGTTGAGGTGGGTCATAGCCTTTTTGGGTATAGTTCAGGGGGGTAATTGGGTATTATCTCTTTGTAAAATAAACATTTCTTGCCGACTCCAATATGGTATTAAAGCAAACATCAAACTTGTCATCACCGTCTCATTTTCTATGGGCTATGACCCCAACCACCTATTTTTTACCCATACTGTTGAACCACGCTCACCACTTTATCTCCATTAAACTAACATCCACCAACTATTTTTGGAAAGCTTAGATGTTGCGACCCGAGCCGGTGCCCTAGCCGTGATGAGCATTCCAAAACGTGAAGGCCTGAGCACCTTTCTCTATCTGGCATTCATACATATTTCATATAATATGAAGGAAAATGCAAAAATATAAAATAATTCGAAATCATGGTCAGTATCATAATTCAACTGAGCAATCTAGAATGGAATCCATAAACCTCGAACAACATCTAACATTAGTCTGCGAAATCTCTAACAACTGAAAATAACATTTGTCTGAAATCTGAGACAAGGCCCCCAGTCGGACCATGAATCAAAATAAAATAACAATAACAAGTTTCATAACCAGGCCTTCCAAAGTAAGGGAGGCTAACCAGCTGCAAACTTCTGATAAGTCAATCTACTGCTTAACGGGACCTTAGGACTGTGTCTCAAAATTCTGCAATATAGGGAGTCAATACAGATGTACTGGTATGCAGAACAATCCAAAAAACAAAATATGTATATTTACAAAACATAGGTGAGAGCGTTTCATAAATCACATATCATCTTGAAATAGTTAAAAACACATGGGCATAATCTGAAACTTTCAAAATACATTTCGCAAATCATGACTCTACTCTTTATCTTACTTCTGAGCTAGATGGTACAACCTACAACTCTGCTATTCCATGGGCTATATGAAATCCGCCTTTGACTCAACGGCTATGCCCCTAACTCAAGTTTTCCGCAAGGGTTGGAGTCTCTGCTTCTCTACTACACCACAGAGCCTTCGCCAGCGTACAATTTTCCTTTCGGGTATTATAAACCAGTGTTAGCAAATCACAATTTCGGGCAATGAGCCATTTATCTCATGCCTTCTTCGGGTAACCATCTAACTCTCTTAAGTCAAGTTTTAGATTCTTTAAACCATATCTTCATTGAAAAGTTATTTGTTTCTTAGAAATATTCGGGCACAATAAAAACAGGGTATCGTCATACCCAGACTTGCAAGTCATGTCACAACATCTCTACTGCCCTTATCTTATTTCAAAAGATGTTAATTGACCACCCAAAATTTCTACTATTCTAACCAAAAGTTCATATTTCAAAACAGTTGAAAGACTAAGCCATTCTCAATACTTATTCCACGGTGGTTACCCTTTTCAATTACTTTTAAACCAATCTAAATAGGAATCATAATCATCGTAAAAAAAGTAAATCACTTTTCCATTATCTCATGAAAATAATTCAATGTATACATAACAAACTCAAATATTTAACAATTTGCGTAACCCATTCTCAACATGTGAAATCGATATAATTTCGTAGTAAAAGAGGGAACTACATATCCCATACTCTCATTTAAGTTCACAATCTTAGCATCATCATAGTCACATGAGCACAATTAAAATTTAGGGCATCATACCATAATTTTCTCAACACTTCAACATGATGTAATAATTTAAACACAAGTTTATCAATGATCTTGAAACAATTTCGTATATACATATATATATATATATATATATATATATCCTTTAAAATAATTTTGAAAATTGAAAATTGAAAATCAATGCCCATGGGGTTTAGGATAGTTCCACGTACCTTAGATTACAAGGTTTGAAGAGTAGAAATCGAATATTGATTTGTTGAATCGAATATTGATTTGTTCCTTGGAAATCTTGGCCTAAGGATTGATTTTTCCTTGCTTTCTTGTTCTTGGAGGAAATCCTAGTTTGATCTTATTTTTGAGAGAAAATTGAATAGAAGAGGCAATTGATGCTTCTTGGGGCTGAAATTTTATGTTATGGACGGATTTTGGGTGAAGAAAAGTGACTAAAATGCCCCTAGACCTATTAGGAACAGAAACAATGCATAAAATAGCTTTAAATTTGTGTCAGGTTTCATGTCGGGGCACAGTCGACGCGACGCGTTAAGATCGCGTCGGCTTACTGCCTCACATGGAAAATGCCATAGCTTTTTGCTCGGTTATTGGATTTAGACGAAATTGGTATCGTTGGAAAGCTAATTCAATTATTTACAATTTGGTGGGTCTTGAACGGAATAATTCTATGTGTATCAAAAGTTATACAAGTTCAAATTAGACCCTTAAAGAATTGAATATCAAACTTTGGATGAATGAATGACTCTTAGCTCAACTTTGCTTGAAGTGATTTTTATGAACACTTTTCACATCATAATCACTTTATACACTAGAAGAAGGATAATGACACATGAATTTAAATATAAGCCATGGAATTATATCTTACACATGTAGGAATGACGGTTCGTTTTCTAACTCGAAAATGCGGGGTGTTACATTATCTCCCTGTTGGGATCATTCATCACCGAATAATGGGTAGGGACTTGTTGAAGTTATAAAAGTGTAGAATAAAGAAAGAAACCTCGTATTGAACATTCTTCCTTAACAAAATATGCAAGGGCATCTACCGAGCTTTATGATAACCCTTAATGAAACGTGAAAGAAAAAAACATGGGATAATGAGACTTTACATAGAGATGATCTTTCACATGAGTTCTCTGGACGTATTTATCACAACATAAGCCAGAGATTTATTTGATGATCATAAACCTGATTTATATTGGTACTAATAATGAAATAAGATTTCGCGGATGATAGGATTAGGAGCATTCTCTACCTTACAAAGTACCATGAATAATCTTAAACTTAGAGTCACTAATCGTCTACACCCCAAACAATAAATAGCATACTTTAGACTTGCCAACTTACAATTCTCCAATCATACATCTAGCCATAAGAAATTTGAGTCCCCCTATTAGTTCTGCTATGTTGAAGCCTAACTTGGAGTTAAAAGGTGCTAACTTAAGCTACGGGACCCTGTACTCTACATCCCTTTAAGAATACTTTTTCACCTTATCGCTACCATGAAACACACTCGAGATTTAATTTAGATAGTACTAACCACATAGCATATAGGTTTGCATTTTCAGCAACCACAACATTCAAGCCTAATCATTACTACACCCACTACATAGATCTCCCCACTAAGACCAACAGTTTTAATCACTCTCACAAATATTTCACCATATTCTTTCTTCTTAGCTATTTCACACAACAAAAGTTCATCTCCTTCTTTTCCCTTTCACCTATAACCTTAGCTCGAGAATTCACATCCAATTTTTCACGTTTAAGAACATCTACTCCCCTACCTAACACATCACCACGCTTTCATAGCCACCATCATACTATCATACAGAGGTTTATTAAGGGACTAGAGCATAAAGGTCATGAATAGAAGTAACCCTATTAGACCATAACCTTTACTTATTGCACAACTCAAGAAAGGACATGAAATGAAGATATGATAAAGTAGACACGAAGTGCTCCATATATCAAGTGTATGGATCTTAAGTAGAGAGTCGGTCGAAAGAAACACAATATAGATTAAATTCTTAGGATAGAGCACAGTAAGAAAACATTGGTGCACATATCAAGATAAAATGAGGGAAATAAACTGAACTACCCTTCTAGACCCTAAAGTTAGTAAGACAAACTGGGCACCCGATGCGCCAACCAACGTGATGCGTTGATATTGCATCGAGCCACTACTTCATTGATGCAGCACATCGACTTTACGTTGGGCCACTATTTCTAACATCCAAACACATCTCTAGGGTTATCCAAAAAATCTGATACTTCCCTAAAATATCTCTTTTACTATCCCAAACATGAATCAACTTAAAAATCCATATCTCAAGGTTGGAAAAATCGATTTAGAAATCACAAAATTTTAGGATCTTAAAATATGACTAAGTCATTTTTGACAATTAGAAAAATTTTCAAGTTGTCAACTCTCCATATATACAACCAAAAGTTGTATTGAGTCGAGAATGCTATGGGTCTTACATTACAACTAAGACAAAGATTTCCGCTTAAAGCGATTGCTCTTCATTTAAGGAACTGAGATTTTCCATGAGTTTGCATAAACTGTATCACTTTGGCTAAACCCAACATAGAATGAATCGGTCACATATAGAAACATATCTCCTTAGGACCAAGCATGCTGAGAGACATAGATTTTCATGGATCACATCACGAACAACACAACATATGGCTAAAACACATGAAAGACTGGATTACTGAGAGACATTATTGCTTCTAGTCTAGAGGTCGGATCATGAACATAAGTCCTTAGAGTACTCGAACCATAGGAATAGGCATGACTTGAACAAATGACGTAATACATTAGTAGGATACTCTTCTAAATTGAAGTAGGAGGATTATGCTTGAGTACAAATAGGTTTATCATAGTTTCTCCCCACACTTGTTATGCTGAGAACATTTGGGAACTACCTTAATTCACCATCTCCCCCTTAGATCAAAGTCACAATCCTAGACTTACAAACATATCCCTATATCAAAGTTTATAGCCATAACTCTCAACATAAAAGAGACACTACCACGCACTTAAACTATAAACTCTTTCTGAAGAACTATGCTCTGAAGGCCTTGCTTTTCTATAAATGCTACTCTTAACTTCCGCTAGCCTCTATAGCCATCACTCTATAACTTTCACTCTCATGAGCGCACATATCCACACTTCTTATCACAAAAAGGGGTATCAGTATATACATAAGCACAAACTCCTCTCATTAGTTTCTAATACAAAGAACATAAATTACCTTCTAGGACATCCCCTTTCAGGGACACTAATCATAATTTCTTCTAACTCCCAAAGTCATCAACTTACGATGAACATTTTCATGAGCATAGACACCAGCACTTCTAAATACTTAACGCTCCATCTTTATTTCCTTAGAATGCTATTATACACGTCTAATGACATAACCTACAACTGTACAAAATCCATAAGACTATACCAAGGGTGCATATTGCCTACCTATTTTCCTTAATTTAACTCTAAAAAACACCATACAATAACTTCCCAGACTTCTCCATACTACAAGATTCATGAATTAAATCTAGGTACACAATACACTTATACACATAAAACTTTATTTAGTAACCTGCTACCAGGGGTTCAACTTATTCCTAAATACTCACGTTCTCATCCACTTAATGATTTAACCACAATTCATCGTTTTAACACTAGTCCTCATGTACATATATACCTCACGATTACCACTTAAACTTTTCATAAATCATCAACCTAGGCTATTTTGCACATCACATCAAGCCTAAAAATTACTCCACAAAACATGCATCATTAATCTTAAACTATTATTCTCACCACTACACTCTACACCTAAACTCCACATCTAAAGTTCAAGCCTGTTATCTATCCGCAATTATTTACCACCAGTATAGCATACCACATACTATACTAGTCCATCAAATTGGGAAATCAACCCAAATAATTCACTTTACTTAGCTACTACCTACAATCACAACCCTGCCATAACCTCATTATTATAACTCAAAATCCACTACATGCCTTCTCACCTAAAGTGCTAGTATACTACTACTAAAGAGAGGACCATCAAAGAGGTAAAGTCACTTGACATGATTAGTCGATCTTAATCTTATAATATAATCCATTTCAATCTTATCAACATATTCTATTTTCTCACATCTTACTTACTTACCCAATCGTACATCAAAATGATCTTCAAAATTCAATAAACACTAATGAGTCTCTACTTACAACTTATTAACTAATCTACCTTTTCTATTTACATCTTATAATAGATTTCTATAACCAACATAACTATCTACTCTAGCCTTCTTCCCTATCGAATAGATAATAATCATAGCCAGCCACTTCCTTCACAGACTACCATACAATTTACAAATATTGCTACCACATTAGTCTATCACTATACAATGGCAACCCACTCTTCAATCCACGATTATGCAACTAAAACTATTTATTTACGCAAATGTCACCCTTACTCTGACTGCTAACCTTGTGACTTCATATCACCAACTTCTAGACCATCTCACTACAAATAGGTCATGACACTTTAACATATACTACTACTCAAATGGAAAAATAGTTCCAATATTCTTCTACACATTCTTATCCTTAAACATGACATCCGTAACAAGAATTTATTAAAGGAGACTGAATATACTCCATACCTCAGGCTCAACCGTACGACTGATGTAGATAGGGGTATATACTTAAATAAACATGGTTTAAAGCACTCATGGACTACTTTCAAGTCCTTGTGCAAATTTATAACTTTATGGAAAACTCAATCAGAGAGAACTACATCGTTGGGGAAGCTAGACTCTTAAACTTGTATCACATCGACAGTGAGGCATGGCCCATGAAATTAGAAGATGACTTTCTTATGGACAACTCTATAGCATGAACTAGAGTTTGAAAGAATAAGAAATAAATCCTAAATGCCCAGTAGCCTCCTAATTATAAGTGTGGTATACCATACACCCATAAGTAAGACTCTACTAGACATGATTTTGCAGAATCCATGGGACCATGAACCGTGCTCTGATACCAAGTTTCTCACTACCTGAGCTGAGGCCCTAGCCATGATGGGTATCCCAAATAGTGAAGGACCAAACGTTCTTCTCTATTTGACAATCATATAATCTTTCATATAATATCAAGGAAAATATAGAAATATAAAACAATACGAAATCATGGTCAATATCATAGTTTAATTGAACAATCTAGAATGGAATCCATAAACCTCTAACAATATCTAACATCAGTCTGTGAAATCTCTAACAATTGAAAATGACATTTGTCTAAAATCTGGAACAAGGCCCCCAGTTGGACCATGAATCAAAATAAAATAACCATAACAAGTTTCATAACCAGGGCTTTCGAAGTAAGGAAGGCTGACTAGCTGCAAACTTCTGACAAGTCAATCTACTGCTTAACGGGACCTCAGGACTGTGTCTAAAAATTTTGAAATATAGGGGGTCAATATAGATGTACTGGTACGCAGAACAATCGAAAAAAATAAAATATGAATTTTTATAAAACATAGGTGAGAGTATTTCATAAATCACATATCATCTTGAAATAGTTGAAAACTCATGGGTATAATCTGAAACTTTCAAAACATTTTCCGCAAATCATGACTCTACTCTTTATCTTACTCTTGAGCTAGATGGTACAGCTTACAACTCTGCTATTCCACGGGCTCTATGGAATCTGCTCTTGACTCGACGGCCAAGCCCTCAACCCAAGTTTACCACAAGGGTTGGAGTCTTTGCTTCTCTACTATGCCACAGGGTCGTAGCCAGCGTACAATTTCCCTTTTGGGTATTATAAACCCGTATCAGCAAATCAGGATTTCAGGAATTGAGCCATTTGACTCGTGCCTTCTTCGGATAATCATCTAACTCTCTTAAGCCCAGTTTTAGATTCTTTAAACCATATAATCTTTGAAAAGTTATTTCTTTCTTAGAAATCTTCAGACATAATAAAAACTGGGTATCGTCATACCCAGACTTGCAAGTCATGTTAAATTATCTCTACTACCCTTATATTATATCAAAAGATGTTTATTGACCACCCAAAAGTTCTACTATTCGAACCAAAAGTACATATTTCAAAAAAGTTGAAAGACCAAACCATTCTTAATACTTATTCCACGGTGGTCACCCTTTTCAATTACTTTTAAACCAATCTAAATAGGAATCATGATCATAGTAAAACAAGTAAATCCCTTTTCCATTATCTCATGAAAATAATTCAATGTATACATAACAAACTCAAATGTTTAATAATTTGCGTAACCCATTCTCAATATGTGAAATTGATACAATTCTGTAGTAAAAGAGGGAACTACATATCCTATGCTCTCATTTAAGTTCACAATCTAAGCATCATCATAGTCACACGAACAATTCAAATTTAGGGCTTCATACCATAATTTTCTCAACACTTCATCATGATGTAATAATTTAAACACAAGTTTATCAATGATCTTGAAATAATTTTGAATATACATATATATATATATATATATATATATATATATATATCCTTTAAAACAATTTTGAAAATCGAAAATCAATGCCCATGGGATTTAGGATTGTCCCATGTACCATAGATTACAAGACTTGAAGAGTAGAACTCGAATCTTGATTTGTTCTTTGGAAATCTTGGACTAAAGGATTGATTTTTTCTTTGCTTTCTTGTCTTGGAGAAAACCCAAGGTTGATCTTATTTTTAAGAGAAAATTGAATAAAAGAGGCAATTGATGCTTTTTGGGGCAGGAATTTTATGTTATGGCTGGATTTTGGGTTAGGTAAATTGACCAAAATGCCCCTAGACCCATTAGGAACTGAAATAATATGTAAAGCAGCTTTAAATTCATATCAAGTTTTGTGTTGGGGCGCAGTCGATGCGACACATCAAGATCGTGTCGACTTACTATCTCACATAGAAAATACCATAACTTTTTGGTCGATTATCGAAATTTGGCAAAATTGTTATCGTTGGCAATCTAATTCAATTATCTATAATTTGGTGGTTCTTGAGCTGAATAATTTTATGTGCATCAAAAGTTATACACGTTCAAAGTAGACCCTTGAAGAATTGAATATCAAACTTTGGATGAATGAATGACTCTTAGCTTAAATTTGATCCAAGTGATTTTTATGAACACTTTTCACCTCATAATCACTTAATACACTAGGAGAAGGATCACGACACATGAATTTAAATATAAACTATAGAGTTTGATCTTACGAAAGTAGGAATGATGGTTCACTTTCTAACTTGAAAATGCGGGGTGTTACATTAGACTTTTTGCTTTCTTCACTACCAAACTCTATTAGGATACATTGATTGAAGTTTTCCCCATTATTTATGCTATATCCCTACCACCGAAGGCAAGTGATTCACTGCCAATCTAACCAATTCCAAGTGGATCCAATAGGAATAATACCATGAGACTATTTATCTATAACACTCGAAAAATTCAAGCCAAGACTTGAATCATGATTCAAGTACATTTAAGGTTAAACATCAAGCTCTAATAGTGTAAGAGAATTTGGCCTTGTACCGAGACCACAAGAACCCCCTAGCCCTTAATCAAGCCAAAACCTCCCTTATCGATTGACTTGTTAAGAAATAATCATCTTCAAATAAGCATTACTTCTAGATTCAGTTGAATCATTGATCTCCAGACCCACCAAATTATAGATATTTGAATTATTCTTTCAATGCATCTAGTTTTACCTTAATCCGACATTGGGGTAAAAATGTTTGGTCTTTTTTGTAAAACACTTCTTTATAGTGAGATACCACGAGCCAAACCACGATCGAGGTTACATTGTAAACTGTATAGTGGTCTCATCTGATCGAGAAACCCCAATATATGAAATTTGACAAAGTGTACCTTTATACCATGAGGGGAACCACGATCTTTCTTTGAAACATGATCCTAGGTTCGATCATGAGTCCTAAAGATGCTTGTGATTGGAACCTCAAACCTACAAACCAAAGTACGACCATAAGTAGATCCCACGATCATATTAAGGATCGTCTGATCATATTCAAAGAGGTCTAATCCAACTCCAAACTATGAGTAGAACCTAGGATCGTAGGTTGGTCCCACGATCATGGGAAGGTCTTCTATATTCCTCCCAGCAGTTCTAGTTATGAATTTTAAAGGGGCATATCAGTTTTTTCTACTCTTTTAACTTCAAAACCACATTGTTTTGGATATTTCAATGGTCATTATTGGGGTTAATATTACCCTAAGCCGTGATTATCCAGCGTAAAATCTGACATTTAGTTTCAAGAAAAGAAAATAATAATTTCTTTCTCCAAGGTAGAGCTAATCATCTTCTTCAGGCTACTAATTCCAAAGAATTGTTTAGGGATTTCATCTCCATGTATGTGGGTTTTCATAAATGGGCCCTCTTCTACCCATTGAGTTTCAAAGTTAACCCAACTCTTCAGTTCAGTTCCTTTTTCATAACTTAGGGTTTATGAATATTGGCAATTTCATTAATATGTTAGTACTTTGTTGTCATTGAGTTATAATCCCCATTTTATCATAGAGTCTAGCATTATACAATAAATATGATCATAAACCTGAGTTAGATTATAAAATCCATGATTGTTGGACCTTAGTCATTAAATTCTTAGAACTCATTTAGTTTAGGAAGTTTCCATAATAGTTTCATTCTTTAGAGATGGCAGGTTATGAACACCCGATGACCTAGGATTTCATGCATCTACTTTTGGAAACTATATTCCCCACTTACATATTTTGATTGCTTTTAGATAACATATTTATTTTTAGCCGTTAGATTATTATTAATATGGAGCATGTTTCAGTTACTCGTGTCCTTTAGTTGGGAGTGTTGCTTAGCACCAAGCGAGCACAGGGCTGAAGGCTCATCCACCAGTTAGGATGAGACCATTAGTAGAAGTCCTTATGTCCAAAAAATGTGGTTCCACCATAGGTTATAAAGGGTCACCATCAGACCAGGCTTGACACCTTTGTCCTTTGGGACACCAGTTTAGTGGATCTATGTTACTCACTATTCTTACCCTTGGTAAGTCATTGAACACCTTTCCAGTTGGGGCTACAGGTTTGACCCCGATTAGTTTAGATTAGGGCATGGCCGCTATTAGTAGCTCCCACAGTCCACAATTTATAATTTAGGTTCAGATTCTTACATGACCTGATATTCAATTATTCAATTTATATACACCACATGTTTATTATTTGGCCTTGCATTAGTTTATCATGTTACGTGTACCATGTTTAGCTTATATTAATTATTTACTATCTCACATACTTAGTACGTTCAAAGTACTAGTCACATACTTTGTTTTGTGCTATATTTTCTTATGATATGGTTTTGATGCTCAGTACCTGGGTCACACCTAGTATGATCTCTTACCATATCAACTTTAATATTTTTGGTGAGTCCTCATCATGTGAGGGCCTATGTTAGTATTTTATTTTATTTTTTCTTTTTCATTCCTAGTTTCAGACATTTAGAGTTAGCTGGGGGCTTGTCCTAGCATCTGATCTTAGTAATGAATTTCAGACTTATAGTTAGATATTCAATTTGTGATTTCAGGTTCAGTTATTGTTGATTGGTTTTCTTTGGAATATATATTTCATTATCTCAGTATAAGTATTTTTATAAGTTATTTTGATATTCCTAGTATTTTGCTAGGCCATGGGTTAGCTTGGGGTCACTTATGACTCTACGTACCATGTCATAACTTAGGGGCAGTCTCAAGTCATAAAAAACTTGGTATCAAAGAAACAATTTTAAAGTGTCCTAGGATTTTTGATAGCCTCATTGAATTAATTCTTATTCATCAGTGTGAAGTGTACTACACTTATAAGTGAGAGCCTATGAGACATTTTAAGAAAAGTTTCACTTATTTTATGTTCATATCGTGCAATTGAGTGTGACCTCTATTAAAACCTTATTCTAACTTATTCTATACAAGTTTATATAATATGATTTAAAAGTAAATTAGCAAGCACCACGACCAGCTCCAGAAAACCCTATGAATGAACAAGTCTCCTATGGTGAATTCAGGGCTTCTTTTACGTTCTTTGACTAGTCCACGACCACCCAAAATAACTAGCTTGTTGTGGCACCAACCAACTTAACAATGAATGTGACAACAGTCAGAGTTTGAGATTTCACCTAGATATATCCTCTAGTTTTCTTTGGGTCCAAGTTTGAGGAGGATCCATATAAATTTGTGGATAATATTCAGAAAGTTATGGAGATCATGGTTGTTACCCTGACTGAGAGTTCTGACCTGGTCTCCTATCAACTGCAGAGAGTATCTCACACCTGGTATAAGAACTAGAAAAAGAATAGGGGTACACACACAGGACTGGTGGAATAGGACGAGCTTGTGGTTGTATTTTTGGACATGTTCTTCTTTCTTAAGATAAGGGATTCCAAGGTGCAGGAATTCATAAATTAAAAGTAGGGTATCATAAGTTTAAATAAATATTCCTTTAAGTTTACTCAGTGGTAAGGTATGCTTTGGCTATGGTTGCTGGTTCCAGGGCCCACATGAGCAAATTTATGTCTGGTGTTTCTGAGGATATGGTCAAAGAATATAGTGCTACTATATTGTGATGGAGACAGACATCTTCAATATTATGCTTCATGATTAGCAGATTGAGGAATAGAAATCCAAAGAGAAGATCGTATAGCTTCAATTTTTCTTAGTAGAGGTTAGATAGTGGAAAATTATTCTCAATTTCATCAAAAATCTTCAACTCATGCCCCATCTTCTTCTAGTTCCCCAGTTCCTATTTCTGGTAAGATAATTGATATAGGACACCAAGCTTAAGTCCTAGAGTAGTGTGAGCAGTGTTCATACCAACCCTATATACAAGAAGTTGGTAGGAACCATAAGAATGAGTATATGATTGGTAGTAAGGTTGCTTTGGGCATGGCAAGCCAAGACACAGACTTATAGTATTCCCAATGGCTTCTGAGAGAGGTAGGGATACCCGTCAACAAAGTATTAATTATTCAGTAGCTCCAGTAGGTTGCCCAACTCAACAGGGTGCCTTATCTAATGCAGCTGGGTCATCGTCAGAATAGGTTCTATTCCCTTCAGACTTGATAGGATCACAAGTGTTTTCCTAATATAGTCATGGGTATGTTATATTTTTTATATATTTATGTTGATGCATTATCAGATCTTGGATCCACACTTTCTTTTATAACACCCTATATAGTAGTAGACTTTAGCGTCAGTCCCAAAAGTCTTTTATAACCTTTCAGTCTCTACTTCAGTTGGTGACTCAATCATAGACAAATTGGGTATACCAAAATTAACTAGTTACAACTTCTTAAAAAACCATCTCAGTTGATCTCTTAGAGTTAGACATGGTAGATTTATATATCATTCTTGGTATAGATTGGCTATACTCTAGATATGGATCTATTGATTGTAGAAAGAGATTAGTCCAATTAAAGTTTCCATATAAACTAGTTCTAGAGTAAAAGAGTCGTACCTCAGCGCCAATAGGTCGGTTCGCCTTTAACCTTAAGGCTAAAAAGTTGATCTCCAAAGGATGTATCTATCATTTTTTTAGGTTAAGGATTTAAAATCCAAAGCCTTAATTCTTTGTCCAGTTGCAGTGGTAAACGAATTTCCAAAATCATTTCTTGAAGATCTACATGGAATTTATTCTGAATAGAAAATTGACTTCAGAGTAGATCTTCTTCCAGATACCCAACCTATTATAATTCCACCCTACAAAATGGATTCAACTGACCTTAAAGAGTTGAAGTATCAATTTAAGGACCTCTTAGACAAGGGTTTCATTTGACCCAACATCTATCTTTGGGGTGCTCTAGTTTTTTTTGTGCGCAAGAAAGATAGTTCTCTCAAAATGTGCATCAACTACCATTTGTTAAAAAAGGAAAAAGTAAAAAATAAGTATCTTATTCATAGAATTAAGGATTTTTTTGACCAACTTTAGGGTGTAAATTACTTCTCTAAGATAGACCTCAGATCAGGCTATAATTTTCTCAGAGCAGAGAATGTGACATTTTGAAGACAGTTTGTCGAACTCGGTGTGGTAACTTTAAATTTATTGTTATTTCTTTTGGATTATCGAATGCCCATGTATCTTTTATGGACTTGATGAATAGAGTATTCAATTGGTAATTTTATATGTTCATCATTGTATTCATAGATGGCATTCTCATTTATTCTCAAAGTGAGGATGGACACGAATATAATTGAGGATTGTATTGCATACTCTTCAAGAACACCAACTATTCACTAAATTTAAAAAGTGTGAATTATGGTTGAAATTAGTAACAGTCCTTGGTCATATTATTTTCAACGAAGGCATTTGGTTCGATCCCCAAAATACCAAAGTATCAAGTAACTGACTTTGACCTATCTCTCCAATAATTATCAATAGTTTCTTGGGCTTATCCAGTTTCTACAGATGGTTTGTTGAAGATTTTCCTCTATTTCTTATCCCTTGTCTAGGTTGATTCAGAAGAAAGTCAAATTTTAGTGGTATCATTCTTGTGAGAAGAGTTTTTAGGAGTTGAAGACTTGACTCACCACTACTCTGGTTTTAACTCTACTCAAGGGATCAAATATTTGTGGTTTATTGTGATACATTAAAGGTTGAACTTAGTTGTGTGTTGATGCAGTAGTGCAAAGTTATAACATTGACTCTAGAAAACTCAACCCTTATGAGAATTACTACCTGACTTATGATCTTGAGTTTGCAATAGTTTTTTTTACCTTAAATATTTAGAGGCATTAACTCTATCAGGTTCATGTTGATATGTTCAACGATCACAAGAGTCTTTAGTATGTATTCAGTTAAAAAGATTTAAACCTTTATTAGAGAAAGTGGCTAGAGTTTCTTAAGGATTGTGATATGGGTATTTTGTACCATTTGGATAAGGACAATATGGTAGCCAACAATCATAGCATATTATCTATGTTTAGTGTTTCTCATGTCGAGGATAAGAAGAAATACTAGTTTGTGAGGTTCATAGATTGGCCAGATTGAGAGTTCGGTTAGTTAGCTTAGCTGAAAGTATTATTTTGGTCCAAAATGGTTCAGAATTGTCCTTTGTAGCCAAGGTGAATGAAAAGCAAGATAGTTATACTATTTTTCTTTGATTAAAACAACAATACAGGGTTAGAAGGCTGAGTTTTTTCCCAAGGGGAGATAGTGTCTTCACTATCAGGGTAGACTATAAGTTCCAGATGTTGATGACTTGATATAGTGGATGCTATGAAAAGCTCATGGTTCTCGATATTCTATTCACCCAAGAGACCCTAAGATGTACTGTGATTTATGAAAATTCTATTAATAGAATGGTATGAAGAAGGATGTTATGATATTTGTGGCAAAGTGTCCTAATTGCCAACAGATTAAGGTTAAGTACCATAGACCTGGTAGCACACTCCAGAACATCAATATTCTTATTTGGAAGTAGGAGGTAGTGAATATAGACTTTGTTATAGAGTTGCCCTCTTTCTCATCGATAGCATAATTCTATTTGAGTTATTATGGATCAAATGACTAAGTCGACTCATTTTCTGCCAGTTAGGACTTTAGATTAAGCCATGGACTATGTTAAACTCTACTTGAAGGAGTTTGTGAAATTTCATGGAATCCCTTTGACTATCATTTCAAATAGATTTCACCTCAGTATAGCTTTTCACCCGTAGACAGATGGTTTGACGAAAAGGAAAATTCAAACCTTAGAGGACATGTTAAGAGCGGGAATGATTGATTTTAAGGGCATTTGGGATGATCATCTACCTTTGATCGAGTTTGTGTATAATAACAACTATCAATTCAGTATTCAGATAGCCCCATTTGAGAAAGTTTATGGTAAGAGGTGTAGGTCTCTAATTAGTTGGTTTGAAGTTGGTAAAGCTACATTAGACCAGACTCAGTCCATAAGGCTATGGATAAAGTTTAGTTGATTAGAGAAAGGATGAGAATGACTCACAATCATCAAAAGTCCTACACAAATGTGAGGAGAAGGGAACTTGAGTTTGCTGTTGGTGTTTTTGTCTAATTAAAAGTTTCACCTATGAAAGGGGTAAGGAGATCCAGGAAGCAAGGAAAGATCCTTATGAGATTGTAGGTCATTTTGGAAAAGTACCCTATGAGTTAGATTTGCCGGCAAACGTAGCAGCAGTGCATCTAGTCTTTCTTCTTTCCTTGCTAAAGAAGTGCATAGGTGATCCCGCATCGATTATGACCTTGAAAATTTATGCATGAAAGATAGTATATCTTAGAAAGACGTTCCTGTTTAAATCCTTGACCATCGGGTTTGTAGGTTTACAAATAAAGAGTTGTGTTGGTAAGGGTTCTTTGTCAAAATCAGTCGGTTTAGGGATTTAAGCTATATCCAATGAATGTCAAAACTTCCTTTATAAATAAGTTTCTACAAGAAGATATCTATTTTAAACAATCACTATCTTGTGAACAATGTAGTTTTACTTGGTGTGTATATATAATATATATAGAGAGAGAGAGAAAGAGAAAGAGAGAGAGAGAGAACTTGGATCTAGATGAAAGTGTTTCAAAGGAGGATAAAATAAAAAATCATAGAATGAAAGATTTCTTATTGTACCTGATTTTTAATTAATTAGATATTTTATTTAGTGTGAGATTGTGTGATCCTTTTCAGTTAAACCCAATGGATTCACACTTAAAAGCTATCAAAAGGGATAACATGAACTGGTATTCTGGTAATCTGATAACGCCAAAGCTACACTTTCAATCTAAAGATTATGCGGTCACTGTCAAATATAGTAAACCAACAAAGGTTGGGGTCAAATCTCAAGGGAATACGTAGATCTGTGGCTTTCAGTTTTGGTAATCAACGGGCAAAACTGGAAAAGTAAATGGGGGGGGGGGGGGGGGGGGGGGGGTTTGTAGCATCAAGGTCGAACAAATAGAAGAAATGAACTTTGTTGTAATTAGTAGTTTGTGAACACTAGTATTGTGTCACCCCTGGATTCTCAACTCTGTAGGCTTATCGTGCTTTGTGGAACCAACCTGGTACCTTACATGCAGAATCTGATAAGTTATATACCATTAATCATCTTTTGGACTAGCTAATGGATTTCACCCTTTACCCTTTGAGTCTTGGGATGTCGCCTTACTAACCCTTATCCTAAATCCTAGTTAACTATTATCTTTTGAGCCTCTAGTTATTAGATGATAGCTAACCATTTTACGTGGATAATACCTAGTTGCATGGACTGACAGTTAAACTTCAAATTACTAATGTAGTTATCTTTTCCTAGTCACTACTCTTATTTTGGAGTAATTAGCAATAATCTAGGTGGGATATTAATGTTTGCAACTGCAAAGATAACTATTAATATGAATATAATACAATGCATGCATGCGTATCAGTTTACCCGCTTATGTTTGTGAAAGAATCAACAACATTCATGATTGAAAGTATAAGCTGTAATTACAATATTCAAAACTAAAATATAAAAAATTTAACTAAATTAATCAATTGAAGTCCATACAAGAGAATTTCGAGACTAAAATCGAATGTTTGAATTAAAATATGTTTGTAAGTATCAATATTGCTTTACTACTACTGACAAAAATACATAAAGGTTATTTATAGTACATGAGGAAACCCTAAAATTAAAGCATGGACAAAAAAGGTCGGTGGCCACTAACCTGTATCTACATGTGACCTGGCCTTAGGCGCATGTGCCACATGTGGCCTGACCATGGTCACATGTAGAAAACACTGGTAAGTACCAAAAAATGTTCCTGCAGCTTCTGCTCTTGAGAGTTTGGACTTCTGACACTTACACTACCCATATGCGGTCCACATGTAGAACATGTCTGCATGTTGACATACGTAAGTTCCGGAAGTTCTTTTTCAGCTCTTTCACTCTCTGGATCTTCAATTTTGGTACTTACCTTAGTCTCATATTGATCATATATGCTACATGTGGTCCACATATAGACATAGGTAAGTGCTAGTCATTTCAATACTTGCAACCAAACTTCAAATCTTCAACTTTTATCACATGCTTTTGTCACATTCGAAAAGTGTCACGAATTCCCAAAATCAATCAAGTAACTAAAAACTCCATTTTTCATATTTTTCACGAACTTAGCAACCAAAACCTAGTTTCCTGCAAAACACACCCAAAACATATTATATCAAACAAAACAACCTAAGAAACTTGCATAATTCATCATTTTAAGCATCAAACATGATTTATTTATATAACACATCAACACCCTCAAATTATAAAGTTTTTATGTCCTTAGGAAACACCACACCACACAGTAAAATAAAATCAAAATAGCGCTTAACTAGGAGAATCTAATCTATTTAAGGCAGTCAATCAACATTTTAAGCTCAAAACACAATACCCCCTCCTATCTCAACTTTTCAAAATTAACTATGTATAATTATGAAGCACAACCAAGTGATACAATAGGATCAAGGTATGGCATTACATTAGCAACAAAAAACCATGTATATATTGACAAGTTACACTACCCAAAACAAGTATGTAGCTAGCAATATGACTCATGCGGCC
Organism: Capsicum annuum; assembly: GCF_002878395.1. Lineage (NCBI taxonomy): Eukaryota > Viridiplantae > Streptophyta > Magnoliopsida > Solanales > Solanaceae > Capsicum > Capsicum annuum. The sequence goes on along the minus strand of NC_061120.1, from coordinate 31,042,062 downwards.
TCAAAATAAAGAAGTTCACTCATATGAAATAATGAATGTCAATGCAAGGACAGTCAAGAGACACTCACACTTAGTAGAGAAGTTCTAATCAATGTGCATCAAATACCATAGGCTTGCACTTATTTTCTTTATCTTAGTTTTCAAAAAGTCAGATTAGGATCATTATAGGACATTATTAATCTTACAATATAGGCTTGGCGGGCTGGTATGGTGCATAGGGATATCAAGTGACTAAGCCTCCTTTGCACTACACTATTTTTGGGGTCCACTTATTAACCATATTTCTTTTTATTCCATCCTTATTTCTCCCCTTTTATTCTTTATTGCACATTCAAGTTGAGTGTGATCTTTTATTTTTTTCTTTTTCTTTTATTTTTCTACCTCACCCATCCCTACTAAATTTTCTCTTATTTTTCCCTTCTACATACCCACTTTATGTCACACACCCCTATGATATCAACCCTTAACTCAAACATTTTTCTGAGTTGAGGTTCACAATGTCTAAGGAGGAATAAGACAGAATAGTTTATTGCAACACAAATGGGAAGGTGATAGGTGAAATAAGAATAATAGGCTATAAGGCTCAAAATAGGGATCAAGGGATACTATTTCACATAGGGATAGTCATTTTGGCTAAAAGTGGACTAAAATAAAGAATGACCTATGATCCTTTCCTAACCAACTATCCTATAACCTAGGCAAGACTAATCAGACAAGTTGTGAATTTAACACACAAAGGGAACTAAGTACCATCTCACACACACATGACACAGAGTCAGTATTACAAACTACTACTTATATGATTCAAGCAATTATTATCAAGTTATTATTATGTCTCTAATCCTAATTTCATAACAATATCTATAATGTTCACACACATATATATTTCATAATTATAAAATTGTAGAGGGGTATTATTTTTTTCAAAAATCAATCAAAAAATATGACAACTGTCATAAATACTTAAAAATCTCCAAATTACATAAAAACACAACACAATACAACACAAATTTTACCCTAGACATGCTAGTTCTACAATCATACTGCAACCAACAGAAAAAGAAGTATGACAACAAAAACCCACAACGGTTATGATATACCCCACCCCAACTAAAAGACTTTGCACTATCCCTAATGTGATAAAATAATATAAAACAAAGGAAATGAGGAAATACCTGGGACTTTGTAACACCCTGGATTTTTGGTCCTAAAAAATTACTAAACTTTTATCAATATTATCTAGACTACAACTTACCATATGAGTCGTAGGGAGTCTTAACGAGTTTTTGGATTCAAATCATAACCTAAACACTGTGTGTGTGATTAAGTTCTTCTATGAGTATGAGTGTATCAGTAAGAGTTGTAAATACTCATAACGAGTCATTGGGAGCAAATTGTATGATGTCCAATGTATACCCCAAGTGGGTTCTGTGTTGACTACGACTGGATCCTATGATTCATAGGGTATCATTACGAGTAGTATTATTTGAGTTGTAGGGTCAATAGAGTGTGAGTGATCTGGAAACTATCTTGGCTACAACTCATAGTGATGTATAGTGACCCGTAGTCACTAAAGACTAAATTTCAACTTTAATTTAAGGGTACTTTGGACAATTCCCTTCTTACCCAATTAAAACCCCATACTCATAAAGAACTCAAGGGGGTCATTTCTCATTCATAACGTAATAAAATACTCTTAAAACTCTCTCAAGTCTCTTGATTTTAATACTTAGGATTTCCAAGAAGTAGATCAACAAAGGTCTCAAGGGTTGGATTCTCTCCATAATTGTAGGTATTTTAGGCATGTTACTCTTCCTTAATTGCTAATTTGTTACAAACATATATTTTAAAGTTTTGTTCATATGGTATTGATGTTGGTTTTGTAACATGGGTTGAGTGTTTTTAATACTTGTTGTTGAATAATGTTTTCCATGGTTTACACATGATTGTTCATGCTATAGTTTTTTGTTTTGAACATGTGGGGTACATGGGTATGGTGAATAAACTAAGAGATTGTTGTTTTCCCTTACTACTAAATTTTGAAGTGGTTATGACCTCAGCACCATATTGTGAAATTAGTTTTGAGTATGAAAAATATGCACATTGAACTACTCTTGAATTAATGCATGATGTGAAAGGTTATTGAAGTATAATGATTTTGAATTGAATCTTATGGGTTGGTTAATTTCCAAAGCTAATATATAATTGAACCAAGGAGCCATGAATTTTCCCAAATAATAAAGTTGTTTTGGTATGTTGATGTTACCTTGCTAGTATAGTTGGTATGATGATACCAACAATGGGTGCCTAAATATATACCATGGTTCAATGAATGGGATGGCGCAGCATTCAGGTTGCTTCGCCTAGCAGCACGACGCTTGTATTGCTCTCCCACAACCCCGTTTTCACGGTTTAGGCTGCTCCCATTTCGCTCGCCGCTACTACGGGAATCGCTTTTGCTTTCTTTTCCTCTGGCTACTAAAGAGTCGCAATAGATGGATAGCATCTTCAAGGGATTGATGGCTTCTTCAGGAAAGGCTTGGGAGGAAGTGATCCCCCGATACTCAAAACGCAAATCCCAGAGAGAAGGTGAGAACCCAAAATCCCTAAATGGGATAGCAAAGAGTTCTTTAGAAAAAAGAGAAATAAATAGAAAAAAAAGAAAATCAGCGGTTGGGTGGAGCGGGATTTAGAGTCCGTTCGCTTTCTCGACTCAATCTAAACGTTGGGAAAGATTAAAGGCGCCGGAGGAGATCGATATAGGATCCGGAGGTTTTCGCCTCTGCTCCGCTCGGGCAGGGGACACCCGAAAGTATAGAAGGAAAGGCGCTCATTAATCTTCGGAGGCAAATTACATATTCATATCCACAATAAAAGAATTAGTGAGACAAAAGTACGCTCGCTTGCTGTCTTGTTCTCTGTTCGGATCTAGGGCTTCTTCGACTTCTTATTCATAGTTGAGATACTCCCAACCTTGAACGATAGATTGGTTCGACTCCCTTCAACCCGGGCAAGCGATTAGTTAATAGGAAGGGATGGTTCTTTCATTCCATTGATAGAAGTCTAACTAGAAAAAGGAAGATGCTAGTAAGCCTAGTTTCAGGCGTAGGGTAGGGAATTTGATGACTTTCCAGGTAACCCAAGCCTCTGAATCTCCAAAAGCTAAGGAGATTCATTCCTTTAGTTAGAGAGCTGAATGGAAGGAAAGTCTCAGATCTATGTAGTTTATGACTTGGAAACTTATTTATTTAAAATAAAAAGCGGTTATTGCCAACAGCGCTTATTCACCTACCTCCTTTATCACTGAGCGCACGACGCGCTGCTTCAATGGCTCGATATGAAAGACGACCAGCTCTACAACTTTGAGTGCCTGGTCCATCGCGACTAACCAGTCTAAGACCATGGAGGGGTCTCAGCTTCCATAAAAGTTAGGGAAATGATTCAGCTCCAGAGCTAAAGATCGTAGTTCTCGAACGAGCAATCGAAAAGATTCTGGAGCATCTTCGGGATTCGGTATTGTTCCCCCATAAGCTAGACCCATACTGCGAGTTGTTTCATGCCATAAATAAACTCGGACACTCAAGAAATCTGTTGGACGGGGAAAGCTACAGGCCCAAAACCTTCGACCCTTCTTTCTAAATGGGGGTGCCCGAGGCACCTCATCTTCTCATTTCGTCGTTTCTCATTCCCGTTAGGCTGAAGTGTTTGGCCTTTCCTTCTCAAGATCAATCTGAAGTGCTGATAGAAGTTCATTGAAGATTCAACACATCACGATCGGGAGGAGCTAATTCAAACCCCTCCGGTAAAATAAGAACAAATCCCCACGTTCAACCCCCCTTTTTCCCTCTAAAGCCCCTCGCTCCACTCATTTTTGGCTTTCAAATTGAGTTCCGAATTAGTGGATGCTGCCAAAGGGAGTGACGATGCCATACGCAAAAAGGAAGAGCACTGTGGTTGTGCCATTTGGTGGGCCAAAGTAGTCTAGCGGCGGTGAACAACACCGGCGAGACCTGGGAAAGCAACCCGATTGGGTGTCAGAGGATCCATAGTACCTGCAGCCCAAATGAATTGGCTTATTCGAAAAAGGCCTTGTTCTTTGGAAAATCTATCTCGTGTCTAGCCGATCGACGGAAGGCATCTCTGATCCACCGACTCACCACTGAACGGCTTTGGGCTGCTCACGGAATTTATACATATAGCTCGCCCTTCTTTCTTTGACTGAGTAGATCGACTAAAAGCTTTCAAGTAAGGGAGCCAGAGAAAGAGAGAGCGGATCTAAAGTCTTAGTTTCCATATTCCCTGCTCTTGTTAAGTCTACTGTCTCATGGTTTTTAGAGGACTATTCTGGATGTACAATTCAATTTCGGTAGTAATATTCCATTTCAGTTGGAAAATGCAGTCAGATGTTTGGGGTAAACAACTTATTAGAAATACAAGACAGCCAATCAGAAATGTCACAAAATTCCCCGCTCTTCGGGGGAACGAGTTACGAGGGGGTAAGGTTGCATCCCAAGAGGATGAGGGCTGGATAAGAGGAATGCCCGGAATGCTTGGTACCCCCCAAATTCGACTTGAGCATCTAAATCTGGGTCAATACCAGCAAAAACATCTCTGGTCCTACCAGCAGCCTATCCTATTCTCTGCTCCCGAAGAGCCTAATGCCTAAAAAGGGATGAATGCCCCAAAAGAGGACTAAGAGCTAAATTCCAGTCGACCAGTTCAGGTGAGAGGGAGGATGTAATTCAGCTCGAACGAAGTGAGAGGGCTGAAAGGGAAGCTCGACCTACAGGGCGAGTGTTCTCGAAGAGAAAATCGTGATGGAAAAGCGTGAGGAGAATTCTCAAGTTATCTTGTACCTGAACCGGTGGCTCACTTTTTCTAAGTAATGGGGAAGAGGAGAGAATCCTTACTAGTCTCATCGATTACTCAAAATTCAACTGACCTTTCTATGCTGCCATTGATAGTCTTTTCTAACTTCTTACTAACCTTCCCTTCGTTCTACGAACCCTTGTTGATTCTGAACTTCGTTCGCGAAGGAACCGGACTTTTGACGGGCCAAGATAAGTCCTAAGGTTCTGTTAAAGTATCCTTAATAGCATCTCTTTCTCTAGAATCCAGGCTTGTAGATCTTTGGCGAATCAACAGGGTTAGAAAGAAGTTACTATCGTTCTCGAGCTTTCCTTTGGGACGGACATCCCTTTTTGGACCACTCTTCAACAGCCCTTATTGCAACACTTAACTATCCTTCAAGGGGCGAACTCCACCTATTTTTGAGCGGCGATCCGAAAATGAAAATCAATCTCTCATCCTAGGAGTTAGCAGGTATGAAAGAGTCCCCTCTCTGTCTGTCTCTCCGAGTCCGACCAGGATAAAAGATCCCATTGAAGCGGCTAATCCCTTTTTCCTCTGCTTAAGGACTAGAAGGAGATTCATTCCTCTAATAATTTTTCTCCAGTACTTACTGCCGTATTGCCTAACGGCCTACTTACTCTATTCTGCCTACAGACAAGTCCTATACTTAGCTTCCTTTGTTGCAACGGATTCGTTTCACGAGTGAGCTGAAGCTACGTACCGAAGAACGAGTGAACGAGCTCCCGTTGCTCGAGGTTTCCTATCCTTTCCTGGCTTTATGGTAAGGGGTCAAAGTATGTACTCAGCTATATTATTCTTACGAACCAGTCCATCCTCTCCTTTATGGTCGAGCGACTACGTACGTTGGTCGAGCTACTACGTACCTTACGGTCGAGCATAATGAAGAAACTCTCCCTATATAAAGAGTATCCGCGTCTTAGGGATAATCAGGCTCTAACTGATGACTTCCACCATGTCAAGGTGACACTCTACCGCTGAGTTATATCCCTTCCCCGCCCCATCGAGAAATAGAACTGACTAATCCTAAGTCAAAGGGTCGAGAAACTCAACGCCACTATTCTTGAACAACTTGGAGCCGGGCCTTCTTTTCGCACTATTACGGAGTGATGTGATTCCCAGGTGGGGATCACGAACGATATATAGCACGACGAACGTCGACTCGACCTAATTTCTTAAGTCAGTCTCTTAGCCACCGACCTCCTATGTTCTCAGTCTTCAATTTCCCTTTTCTTGAGAAAAAGCCGGAAAGAATAAAGAAAGATATTGAGAAAGATTATATACTATATTATCGGTGTTGACAGAACACAGGTAGGCTTGGCGCTTAGTATATCGTCGAAAAAAAAAGCAAGATGCTTATTATCTTTTAGACTTTAATACAATACTCGAAATGCACGAGAGTAAAGTGATTCCAGGGCTGCTTAATCGACGAAGGTCGGTCTGATACTGGTTTTTCCGAGGCAGGGTAAAGTTAGTTTAATCAAATCTTCAATCAAAAGTGAGAAATCATAATATCGTATAATAAGCGTAGAAACTGTGGATCATAGACGGACATAACAAAGCTTGAGTGAGTGAGCTTAGTGACTTCTTTTCCGGGTTCACTCCGGCACTCCTATAGCTAACCTGTCGCAGGAGATTTATTTATTTACAGGAAAACCTAGGCACCCAGAGACGAGGAAGGGCGTAGTAATCGACGAAATGCTTCGGGGAGTTGAAAATAAGCATAGATCCGGAGATTCCCGAATAGGGCAACCTTTCGAACTGCTGCTGAATCCATGGGCAGGCAAGAGACAACCTGGCGAACTGAAACATCTTAGTAGCCAGAGGAAAAGAAAGCAAAAGCGATTCCCGTAGTAGCGGCGAGCGAAATGGGAGCAGCCTAAACCGTGAAAACGGGAATCCTTAGTTAGAATGGGATTCCAACTCAGCACCTTTTGAGTGAGATTTCTTCTTATCCGCCGACCTATTCAATTCTGGAATCAGACCTGCTATTAATGTGGGTATCTCCCTTTCCAGAGTGGGGTCCGCAGCTCAAATAAAAGCCATGCAATCATATCCCATCTCAACTGGGCATGTATATTTCTAGGCTTTCACATCGATGGTCGGCAAGTATGATGGTCCTAATGATGATCCTGCATGTATTTCGTGTGTATCAAGTTAGAGTCTGACTATCTCTATTCTAAGTAGCACCCGAGAAAGCACATCGCTAGTTGACTCCTCCTCGTCGACAGCTAGCAGTTTCCAAAAGTAGGTTGAGGTTATGAAGTCACTTAGGGGATCCTAAACTAAAAAGGAGTCCATGACCCCCTTTTAGAGCTCCGATTGAATATGATAAAGCCTATAAAACATAGAACTACTATCATTTCTTCATTATAAATTGAGATCTTCTTCCCACATAGATGAGCAACTCACGAATAAAGGAGCAAAAGATTGACCTTCTTTTCCTCCTTCTTTCTCCTTGTGGGATTCTTCCCTCGGAACTAAAGATGCTTTTTGCCCAATAGCTACATAAACACATAAACCATTTTGACCTTGTTGATTGAGAATGGTGTCCTGAAAGCTCTTCTGCTTCGACGATTGATTTGATTACAATCTGATAGGAGTTCTGGCAGCTAGGACCATCTTTGCCCAGGATTAACGGGGCCTTACTTATTCAGGGGGGCATGGGATTTGGGTTACAAGCAGGTCATTCTTGAAACGACGTTAGCAAGATGTAGCGCTAGCTAGGTTAGGGTAGCGCTTGCCATAAAGAAGCTAGCCAGGTCGATTTCTCTTGTTTTGGTTTGACTTGAATGCACGTGACTCACTCGACCTTGTAAATCGGTTGTTCCTGTTTGGAGAAGAATCAACAGGCAATAGCGCAGATAAGATCAGACTGAATGTGTGGAGGTGAGAAGAGTTGAGAACAAAGTGGCGAACGGGTGCGTAACGCGTGGGAATCTGCCCAATTGTCAGCAAGATATTCGATTTCTATATCGATGCTTCAAAGGCTGGGAGGGGCCGTGTCTCCGGGGCACAGTTGAATGTAGATATCATGAACGAATGGTGTTTAGCAACCTGAAGCAAATGTTTTCCCTATCTCTAAAGGGGGCCCTTGGGCCACTTGACTGGTTGGAAAGGCCGGTCTCATCATTCACGCAATTCCCCCGTCCATCGATTGATCTGCGGGTACATAAACTGCTTGAATAGAGGTTATGGACAAAAAGAAACGAAGTAGCTTAGACAAATATTTTTTGTCGATAACCAGATAGAAGGTTGCTCATCCAGCCCAGCGGATCCATTGTCTTTTTTCAACCTACTCAAGTCTAACCCATTTGGACCGTGCATTTCTTTTTTAGATAGGTATACTTGGGCCTTCACTGACCATGTGAGGACTTTTTAGGAAAAATGCTGGATCAAATTCTTAGTTCAAAGAAAGGGTGGGAGAGATTGATTGCAAAGATCACTGGAATGAATGGTTGAGGCAAAGAGTGAGGGAAATGTTGATCAATCGATCTGGAAAGACAATCCTAGTGAGAGCTTTTCATAAACCTAAAAAGATGAAACAGACCCATTCAGGAACAAGAAAATATCATCGCGGTTTGGATTAAATCTCGATGAAAGAATACATCAATGAGAAGTTAGTCGGAAATCTGGTTGTTTCTGATGATGAAAAGAGCTTTTATCTTATGATGTAGAGGGCGACTGAAAAGGAGGCTCGACCTACAGGGAGAGTGGTCATTCTAAAAGCTCCTTCGTTTGTGTCCCAGTTGCCGATCAAGCTAATAAGGAACGGGCTCCGCGTTCATTTCGTTGGCAGAAACGATCCATTCCATTCGGGGCATCGGGGTTTAATAAAAAGAATGAAGGATTGATGCCAGGAGAGTCCAGCCTTGATAAACAGTAGTAAGACGAGAGAAAGAATCCAAAAAAGCCCTCCAGCGCCCTCACCTGATCCTGAGCCAGAGGCCCCCGCCTAAAGTTCTGAACCTTGCTTCAAGCAAAACATAGGAGTACGGTCATAGAACAAGTCCCGAACCCGAAGGTCATCCGGGGTGATAAAAAAGAACCATACCCCCCCGATCGAGCTTTCTTATGCTTATGACTGGCATTCTCGGGGACACCTACAAAAAGGAGTCTATTGGGGGAGATCCAGCCAGAAAGACTTATTGGATTGGTTATTCGCTTTTTCACATGCAACACAAATGCAAGTAGACTTTTCTCTGAGCCCCCAGGGTCCAGGCGGTAATGATAGTATCTTGTACCTGAACCGGTGGCTCACTTTTTCTTAGATCCTGATACAGTAATCCAGTTTAATCGATGGAAAAAAATTAGCTCACTCGACTGAAAGGAGAGGGATGAGAGTAGTCTTTTTCCATGTGATAATTCTTTTAATTAGGCTTTAATTAGGGTTGTGTAGTTAAGTCATGAAAGTGGAGGTCCAAAGGGACCAATACTAGAAACCACGGTCATTGACACGGGGGTTTATATGACCGAGTGGTTCAAGTCCCTCTTATTATTATCATATGATTGGGAGGATCGAGTCCCCCATATTATATTACCTGATTGGGAGATTACATCACCTTGATGTACTAGGAGGTTTGAGTCCCCAAAGTGCATATGTATACCCTCTGGTTCGTGCGGCCACACGTATTAGGGCCCTACCAGTTGGGGGAGAGATGGGCCTATATAGCCCGTGGGTGATTTCTTATGTTATGTCATTGAGCTATACAATCCAGGCTAAGTTTTAAAGTACATGTTAAAACTTGTTCCCTATTCTACCATATGATATAAATATATATGTACATGCATTTGATTCTGTGCATTGGATTTGAATGATTTTGAAAATTAATCATGGCATTATGCTATCCTTATCCTTGAGTTACATGATAGTTTTCACCATACTAATCGTCTTCAAACGCTATATCCCCATGCAATGCAGGCACTAGAAATACTTCTACTTTTCTTGCACAAAGTTAGGTGGATTGGATCAATTTGTCAGTTTGTTGTGGTGAAGTGGCACCCATTATCAGTTCTTATCATTAAAATTGAGAGTTTTCATTATCATTAACATTATCATTGTCAGTGTTAGAGTTGGGGATATGTCTCGACCTAGACTGGTTTTTGATTATTTTATTAATAGGCTTTGGATTACTGTGGAATTGGGTGATATTGGTAGGTTGTTTGGCCGGTTATCGGTTATAGACATGATTTAAATATCATTAAGATTATTCTTATGATATCTTGTTATATGTTCAAAATTTATCCAATATTGGTGATGTTGTTAGGTGCAGGGGGTGGTTTCCGATACATCTGGGACTTGGGATACCTATCATGACCAGGCCCTAGTTTAGGTCATGATAGATGCACTAGGTATTCATGTCATGATCTTCCCCAGCTATGGGTATATCCGTTAGTGAAGTCCATGGTGGTGGCAATGCACTATGAGAAGGTGCACTCACATCTAGCTCGGTATACCTCTACCTATTAATAAATGCAGTCTCTATAAAATCACGGGTGGCCCTTTTCAGGGCTTGCTCATATGACATGTCTGGATTCTATAGGGCCTCCTTTCAGCCTCTCTTGTTCCCAACTACGGGGACCACTACATTATCCTCCATAAATAATTCAATATGTCTGATACAACATGGAGGTGATGGCTGAACAACTGGGGATACAACTCGAGGGATAGCTAATATATGGCTCTCAGTGAGAGAGCGTACCTCTATAATTAGTAGGTCCACCTTCTTCCTAATGTCTCCTAGATTCGACATTTCAATCTTGATGAATTGGGCCTATATTTGACCCTTAAAAGTATCTATTCATGAGTGCAACTCAGCTCATAGATGTGATATCATAGCCTGATGTGCACACTTCAGTCTATCCTTAACCGTGTCTAGTGTTTTCTAGACCCATGACCGGATCTACACATATAATGTAGCCACCTCGGTCTCAATATTTGGTAGTCGAGTTTTTTCCACCTCTATTTTCTCCTTACAACCTTGTATATTTAGTACCCTAGCCTCTATAACAACATTCTCATCAATAGTATTATCATAAACACCACTCACATATCATCTGGTTATTGCATTGTCATACACACATCAAAAACTTTCTCATAGTTTAGTTTAAAGATGATCTCCTTTAAGTCCATATCAATCAATACCCGACCAGTGGATAATAAGGGTCTACCCAAGATAATCGGAGCTTGGGCATTAACATCATAGCCTAAAATCACAAAATTTGCTTGGTATGTGAAGGATGACACCCTTACTTCTACGTCACATAAAATACCCATTGGCTCCTTTATAGATGAATCAGCCATCAACATCCTTGTAGATGTAGGATTGAGTTCTCCTAACCCAAACACCTTTCATATCACTAGCTGTATTAGATTTATTCCTGCTCCCAAATCATATTGAGCGTGATTAATATCAAAATGCCCAATAGAACATACGATGATGACTACCCCTAGATCTCCCTTATTTTCTACTAATAGTACAAGAGAAACCATGCTACCATGTTGAACCTCATCTTTTGGTTCATCTCAACCCAACTATTACTATACTCACTCTCCTAATCATCATTATCACTACATGTTAGTTTCTCAAACTTAGCTTCAGGTGGCTCATCAACAATAATATTATCCTTCTTCGGCTCATTACTAGTAGTAAAAAAATGCTCATAAGGTTGGTATGACTCCTAGTGTTGACATCCAGAAAATGTACAAGTGTTGGAGGATTATGCACAGTGTCACTAGGAAGGGAACCGGTTGTCTATGAGCCAAAATTATAGAGATTTGTCCATACTGCTGCTCCAACTACTTGATAGCGGTTTTATGTGACTCAAATTTTTTGATCATTCCTCAAATATCATCCTTAATCTCTTTAAGACAATTTTCTTGACTTTCTTAACCCTTCATTAGTTTAGATAACATTTCTCCTTTTCTTGGTTTTGTATTTCATCTGCCAGGCAAAATATATTTTTCTCCTTTCTGTCGTAGTCATTTTTTCATCTCAAGTCACTATCTCTGTCTTTATCATCATAATAGTTTTGACCTTTTTTTCCTTGCCCTTAGGATGGGAAACCTGCTAATTGATGATCCAAATACTCTGCCTCCTTCTCTAACTCAGACTTATGAACTCTAGAGGCTGCACCCTGTGCCTCTACTGCATTAACCTTTGTAGAATTCATTGTTGCAAACTATTTGGCCAACTCACTAATGTCAGTCCTAATAATGAAATATCCTACACTATAACATCCTCAACCGTTCTCTTCTCACTGCAAACTCTAATGGCATAAGTTCCAGAACCTCTCTCAACCTCCCTAGTTTGCCACCCTTGGTTAGTCAGCGAGATCTGATCCATAATGCTAGAAGCTAATCGCATCACAATGTCATGAAGGCTTCTCCAAAGAGTGTATATAACAGCTCTAGAATTAATGGTCAGGGCTCTTTAGAATATCTCCAACAAGCTTGTCCTTGATATCCAATGGTTGGGCACTATGCTAAGCTTCTTCTTAAACCTGAACCACGTCTCGTACATAGATTCTTACTATAGCTGCTTAAAATTATAAATATCATCCTTGACCTGCAATACCCTAGATAGAAAAAAGAACCTGTTTAAGAATTATTTGCATAACTCATTCCATGTTGTGATAGATGCTCTTAGAAGTTCCCCCATCCATAAAGATGCTTCTCCTATAAGTGAGAAAGGGAACAATCTCAGTCTAAGCGCCTTCTGATCCACCCCAGAAATGGTATATTAAGTGTATATCCCAGTAAAATTTGCAAAATACACATTTGAGTCATTTGTATCCAACTCCGCAAATAGACCCTTTAAACATAAAAGCTGGATCATAGCACTAGAGATATTAAACTTGACGTCGGGGGTAAGGCAGGAGAAATAATGACTCCAGACTTTGTCGACTCAACATACCCCAAATCCTCTTCATTATCCTCTTGCAAATACTGATATGCTGGGATTACTTGAGAATGGCCACCTCTAGCTTTGCTCTAATTACCATCAAGTGTTGCTCGACGATCTACTTCCTACCTTTGCACAACTAACTCTGCCTCCTGAGCTATGCGTTGAGCATATTCTTCCCTTCTCTAATCAGTGGCTTATGATAAAAGAAATCCTATCTACTGGTCAACAATGTCTTGAACTCCTCTAGGAGAAAGGGGAGGCACCCGGTGTGCATCATTACCGACCTCTTCAGGAATGTTCTCTTTTTGTCTCATTCATCCTACTCGATATTTATAGGATCCTCTTTGGATTTGAATTTAGTGAGACTAAGGGATTCCCTCTACTATGGGTTCTAGGCATACACCGACGTAGACTAAACTAGGAAAAAAACAAAAAGACCCCGAAACTAAAAGAACGCCAATTCATAACTCAACACCGTATTCCCCATCAACAGCTCCAAAATTTGATAACGCCAAGCTATAACTTCAATCTAAAAAAATTATGTGGCAGCTTTCAAATATAGTAATTAAACAAAGATTTGGGATGAATCCCAAGGTAATGCATGGAACTATGACTTTCAACTGTTGTTATCAACTGGCAAAATTCAAAAAGTAAATGGGGGTTTGTAGCATCAATTTCAAACAAATGGCAGAAATAATTTTGGTTGTAATCAGTCATTGTGTTCCCCCAAGCTTCTCAAGTCCGTAGGATTATCTTGATTTGTGGAACTAATGTAATACCTTGTATGCAAAATGTTATAAGTTATGTACCATTAACCATCTTTTGGACTAGCTAACAGTTTTTACCCTTTACCTTTTACGTCTCGGGATGTCGCCTTAATAAACCTTATCCTATATCCCAGTTAACTATTACCTTCTAAGTCTTGAGTTATTAGATGACATCTAACCATCTTACATAGATAATACCTAGTAGCGTGGATCGACAGTTAAAATTCAAATTACTGTTGTAATTATATTTTCTTAGTCACTACTCCTATTTTGGAGTAAGTAGCAATAATCTAGGCGGGATCCTAATATTTGAAACCTCTAAAATAACTATTAAAGTGAAGATAATATAATGCATGCATAGGTATCAATTAAGAACAACAATAACACTACCCCTACTTCATCAATCTTCTAGAGTTTTCACAATTCTAGCTTAGGGTTTTTAGCCGCTCATGCTTCTGAAATAATCAACAACATTCATGATTGAAAGCATAAGTTGTAATCATAATACCCATAACTAAAAGCCCAAATCTTTGGATGAATTAATCAACCAAAGTCTATACAAGAGAATTCCAGGACTAAAATTGAATCTCGAAATCAAATTTTGTTTGTAAGTATCAAGAGTGCATTACTTCAACTAAAAATACATAAAGGATATTTATAGAACATGAGAAAATTCTAAAATCAAAGCCCATATGAAAAGAACAGAAAGAGTCGGTGGCCACTTACCTGTGTCTATATGCCACCTGGCCTTGGGTGCATGTGCCACATGCGGCCTGACCCTGGGAACATGTAGACATGGGTAAGTGCCAAAAAAATTTCCTGCACCTTCTTCTCTTGAGATTTTAGACTTCTGACACTTACCCTAACCACATGCTGTCCACATGTACTACCTACGACCCGCATACTGACATAGGTAAGTGACGAAAGTTCTTTTTCAGCCCTTTCACTCTCTGGATCTTTAATTTTGGTACTTACCTTAGTCTCATACAGACCACATGTGCTACATGTGGTCTACATGTAGACATAGGTAAGTACAAGTCCTTCCAATACTTTCAACTAAACCTCAAATCTTCAACTTTCATCACATGCTTTGATCACGTACCTCCGAAAAGTATCATGAAAACTCAAAATTGATCAAGTAACCAAAAACTACATTTTTCATCCTTTTTCACGAATATAACATCCAAAACCTAATTTTCTGCTAAAAATACCCCAAACACAGCATATCTAACAAAACAACCTAACAAACTTGCATATTTTCATCATTTTAAGTGTCGAAAATGCTATATTTCTATTGCACATCATACTCTACATAGTCTCTTTGATCTAGTTAAATATGCTAATGCAGACTATGCCAGATATTTAGTTGATAAAAAATTACTTTTGAAAGTACTCACTTTTAAGGACATTGTCTGATGTGCTATGCTATCAAAAACCAAAATTCAGTAGCTTTATTTATGATTGAATCAAAATATGTAGTTGCTGCCTCATGACAATAACTAAATTATGATGTATTTCTGTTTTGCTTTCCTATTATATGTGATAACACTAATATAATGAATATAGTAAAAATTATGACAATCAAGCATATTGACATTTTCCATCACTTTTTCAGAGATAATATTGAAAAGGAACACATCTCTATGAATTTCTACAAAATAGAGCACCAGGTTGTAGAAATATTCACCCAGGTTTTGGAAAGGAAGCTTTTGAGAAAATTCAACTGGATCTTGGTCTCATCAAGCAAAATTGACATATCATCATGACTTTCTGAATGATTGACTTATAGATTAATAATTTTAAGCTTCATTGAACATAAATTGATATCTATTAACTAAATCTCATACTATTTAGAGGACACACCTAAACACATCTTTGATGGTGGCTAAAAGGTCAATCGATATTACCCTACTCTTGTACTGACTACATCTATTAATCAATTAAAAAAATCACCAAGGGGAATCGAGTTTCTCTTTAGCACTTAGGTTTGTGTCATTTTTTAATGCATGTATTTCCTGAGTATATGTTAAACTTTAGCATCGATTAACCTGGTCCACCCTAGAAAGACACACCTTCCAAGAAAAACACCTAGAACTTATTTTTTATATAGAAAGGTGAGTTCCATGATGACCAAGGGCATTATTGTAAATTCACAGCTAACATGATGATATTTTAGATATTTTGTGCACCTATAACTTTATAGAAATATCTAGACAAATATGATCTCTCTCTCTCTCTCTCTCTCTATATATATATATATATATATATCTAGACAAATTTTTTTAGTGTAATTAGATGGTCACTCATCTTTATTATTTTTTTCCATACGTATTGTACATTTGATCTCGTTTATTAATTTATGATATTTTTATTTATGTATTTATAATTTAATTGTACGTTATAGTTATTTTTTAATAAATCTCTTCTTGTTGCTCACTAGAATACTTATTCTTTTTAACTTATTTTTTATATTAAAAATTAATTATTTTTCTTTCTTATTTATTTTAGTAAACCACAAATGACTTACAATTTTTTTCAATTTTATTGTTATTAAGCAATTAAATAAATTATTAGATTCCAAACTTAAATTTTTTGGCATGTTTGCTGATGTGCTATGGATTTATAACATTTTTTATGCTTGAAACTATGAAAATATGCAAGTTTCTTAGGTTGTTGTGAGATATGATGTGTTTTGGATATGTTTTACAAAAAATCAGGTTTTGGATGTCAAACTAGAGAAAGAGATAAAAATTAAAATTTTTGGCTATTTACCGAGGCAATTCTGGGCATATGTGCCACTTATTGGGCATAGGTGATCAAAGTATATGTCAGAACATAAGTCTAGAGGACCAGAAGGACAAAAAAGAAGACTCTGTAACTTAATGAGGGCATATACGGTCTGTATGTAGCACATACGATCCGTATGTGACCAAGGTATTTTACAAAAGTCCAAGTATAGAGAGTTGCAGGATCTACACCAAAGTTCTGGCACTTTTCTATGTCCAAATACGGTCCGTATGTAGTACATACGGTCCTTATGTGACCTATGTAAGTGGCCACCAACCTATATTTTTCTTTTTCATCCGGGAGTTGATTTTTAGGGTTTCCTTGTTCCTATATATACCCTTTTAATATTTTGTAGTTACGTTATGCACTCTTGATATTCACAAACTTATGGTTGATTCCAAGATTTGGTCTTTGATCTTGGGATTACTTTTGTGTTGATTTTGATTGATAATTTAGTTTCAGAATTTGAGTTTTATTCAATTATACTTGTGATATTATGTGAATGTCGTTCATCATGAATTCTATTGATGATTTGACAAGCATGAGTGACTAAAATCTTTAGCTGGGATTGTGGGAACCCTTACATATTGATGAAGTAGGGGAAGTGCTAAGTTGTTCTGAACCAACATTATTGCATGTACTGTATTATCTTCAATTTATAGATTTTCTAGCAGTTATAAATATTAGGATCTCGCCTAGATTGTCACTACTTACTCCACAAGAGGAGTAGTGACTAGGAAAAGATAATTACAATAGTAATTTAAAGAATAACTATCGATCTAGGCTAATCAATATTATTGATGTAAGATGATAAATATTATCTAATAATTTGAGATTCAAAAGGTAATAGTTAGCTGGGATCTAGGATAAGGGTTAATAATGCGACATCCTGAGATTCAAAAGGTAAGGGATGAAATCCGTCAATGAGTCCACAAGAAAGTTGAGGGTACACAACTTATCAGATTCTGCATGCAAGGTACTAGATTTGTTCAACATAGGACGGTAAGCCTATGAACTCAATAAGCTAGGGGGAGCACAACTCTTATGTTCATCACTGATTGATTACATCCAAAGTCAATATTTTCTAGCTAATGAAGATTACAACAATAACCCCCATTTACTTGGAGTTTCTGTCTGTTGAGTTATGCAAACTAGAGATATACATCCAAGCCTTCCCCGTGGGTTCGACCCAAACCTAGTTGGATTACTTTACTTGATAGCGACCACTTTATCCTTAATTAGATCTGTAGTGTTGGAGTTGATCATTTGCCAAAAAAATTTATTTCAAAATAGTTGACATTTTTAAATGATCAAGATATATTTTTTTCAAATATACCCTTAGTAATTAATTCCTACAATAATTGAACAACATCCATATAATCAATATTAAAAAGATAATAGGGTTATATTAGTCATTTTATAACACTTATTAGTTTTTGCTTAAGATTTGTGAAAAATATATGTGTTAATGATTTTTAAATGAAAGGAGTACATGCCAACTATTTTGAGATGGAGAGAGCATTAAGTAAGAATAATTTAGCAAAAATATATTTTACTTTCAAAAAGTGAATGACTTCAAAAGTACTATACACATTAAACATACAATATTATGAATGACAATAAAGTGAAAAGAAAAGTTCTTTAAAAATTACACTATTCTTGAAGTATTAAAAAATATAACACTAATTATTACTATCATTTCCTATTTTAACAACAAGAAAAATAAAAAATTGAAAGAGGGGAGGGGGGAGGTTTCCAAAAGGGCCATGTGTAATATATAAATCTAACAAAAGTAGTACTATGTTAAGTTATTTGTCTAGTCAAAAAAAAAAAGTAAAAAGGAATTGATAGAGTACTCTTTTCTCTTTTTTTCATTTTGCTTGATCCTTATACCAAAAATAAAATTCTCTTTTTATTTATTATTTAGTTTTTTCAGAGAGATTTGTTATTATTTTTAAATATTATTGTAATCATTAAGTAACTACATAACTACTTAATATAAGTAAGGATCTTGGGATTTGGTTGTCCTTACAGACCCAATAATTATTAATCATATACTTTTAAAATATAATCATTGAGATAAATAAACAAACTCCTATTAAATAGCTTTTTAATAGAAGTTCCAAATCAACAAATGTCAAACAAATGAAATGAATAAAGTACATAATGTGTTTTTCTTTTATATTTTAGTAAAATTTGTGCAACTTTGATGTTAGAGTCTCATTTTCAATTAGAGCATTTATTATTTCTTAATAATTATACCTATTTTTTTGGGTTTGTTTGGTACAAACATGTTTTTTATGGAAAAATATTATATTAAATATATATATAAAAATTTTTAAAAATTAGTGTGTTTCTTACTTTTTTCACTAGAAGCCAAACACGGGAGTTGCAAGTTCTTCAAGGATTACATATGAAGATGGAAGTACTTGAAAATGTTTTGAGCCCCTCCAAAGGATTTCACATCATAATGAATAGCTCCGAGATAAAAAGAGGAATAAATGACCCTCTGCCTAGAGGTGACAACTTCGTTGACAAGCTGCCACCTTGTTGTCAACTTATCTGGTGAGTTGCCAAGCTGAAAATCATCTTCTGTTAAGGATGGCGACTAGAGTGATGACTTGTTACCTTGTTGACGACTAAAGTGCTGACTTGTCAGCTGAAGATGATATTCTGTTAAGGTAATAGAGTGACGACTTGTCACCTTGTTGATGACTAAAATGATGATTAGTGATGAGTTGTCAACTAAAAGCATCACTTTAAGGTTATTTTGGTAATTCACTCATGGGTTACTTTTGGGCCTTGTAAAAGACAACAAATAGAAACTCCTACGATTATTCAAATTAGCTGTTTTTAATATTAAATGAATTTTGCACTTGAGAGTGTGATTGGTGAACTTGTATTGAATGATTGTTTAGAAATGAGGATTTTGAAGGGTTGAGTCCCTCTTGGTATATGTAAGAGATTTGGTATTTGAATCTATTAGATTAAGGTTTTTTGAGTTTTAGACACTCATTAGTTCTTAATTTTTTTATAATTTCTTGTGTCAATATTTCTATCTTCTATCTTGAGTTGATTATCCTTAGTTTCCTTAGTTAGATTCTTATTTTCATAGCTTGTATTGTATCATCTGGTATCAGAACAAGGCTTAGGATCATTTCCACAATCTACTCTTTGGTTCATTATCTAGAAAATAACAAAAATAGTTTCATTCATGTTTTGGGTTGTGTTGAAATTTTGAGTTTTATTTTTGTGTCTTTTTGTGTTTCTCATGCTAGAATAGTGTTCTCTAGTACTATTTAATTCATTATCTAAGATTTGAGATTAATATGACAAGTATTGAGTAACCCACCATGGTTGAAGCTTAAGTTGAAGAAAATTTCAAAGCGGTTTGAAAATCTAAATTTATTGGTTGAGTTTTAAGGCATGAAAACTATTGGGGTTTGTTCAGGAGCTTGGGTTTTGAATTTACTCAAATTCTAAGTTCGTTTGATCGATGGTCAAATTTTGAGTGTTCTTTAAGTTCTTCTTGACTTGTTGAAAAAGAAGCTACAAAAGTGAAGGTTTGATCCAAAAGAATTGAAGAAAAAGGAGTTGTACTCATTTGTGATAAAGAATATACCAAAATTAAAAAAGTACTAGAAGAAGTGGGCCTAAGGAATCGAGCGATCAGCTATAAACATCTATTATGCCTAAGGTTGATAACAAGAATGACAAGCCATTAACTTACTGACGAGTTGTCAACCTAGTCGTCCACTAGGTGACGAGTTGTGAACCTAGTCGTCAACTAGGTGATGAGTTGTCACCATAGTCGTCAGATAAAAATAGCCCCAACCCCTATTCTACCTTGGGTTGATGAAAACATTGATAAGTTGTCAACCAAGTGACGACTTCCAACCTAGTTGTCAACTTTTTTAGTCAACTTGGAAAAAATTTCGGTAAGGTCAACCTAGATTTGTAGTTTCATTTCTTTGATTCCTTGTAATAACCCAGAAATACACCCTGGTCACCACACGGTGCTTATGGTCCCCGAAAGAACATAAGTGAACCCATGAACTGGTACCTACTGTGAGCACTGAATAATATACTAATAATAAAAAACATGTGCAAAAATAATCTGAAGATGCCATAAGGTTTTTGATACTCAATACTGATAATAATACTAAATCATAGTTCTGAACATCTGAAAACGTGTTAAAAATACTGGTAAAACAACTGAATAATTGACTTGCTATTTGAAAGTTTAAAAGCTTTAAAAACTAATTGACTATGGAGTTGACAGGACAAGCCCCCAACTAACTTCAACAGACTAAATAACTAAAATTCTGACATAACTGAATATAAGATAAAATTGTCCTTGAAGTATAATGACTCACCACTGCTGCTGATATTGATTAGTTGATCCTGCCTAAGCTCGGTCAGGAAACTAAGCATTTGAACCTATGATATAAGACATCACAACGTAAGAAATAAGCATACAATTAGTACTTTGAATGTACTGGTACGAGTGATGAGGTTAGGCTAATATGCATGGTTTATGTGCATGAAGTAAAGACTGACTGGACATTATGAGATAACTGAATAACTGATTTGAATGCATAAATGCTGTAAAATCTGAGAATGCATAACAAAGCAGATAACATAATTCTAAAAATAGTGTGTAAACTAAAATATTGGAATATGATAATTGAATAACTGATAACTGTATGCTATGGTCAATCCAAACCTGAGCTAAAGTATACTAAATACTGAACTGAGACTGTAGAAGCTAGCTATAACCAAAATTCCCTAATATACTATCAAGTTCTAATCTATAACTTCAGTTGAAAGGGTGTCATGCCACGAGTACCAATAATAGCTTTGTGGATACACTAATCTAATCTCTTGAAGTACGAGGGTGTCATGCCTATCTGATGGGGGACCCCTCAAATCAATGGTGGTTGTAAGTCTGGAACTTAAGGACTTTTACTAACGTCTCATGCCTACTGATGAGGGAGACAAGTGCCTTATGCCTAACTAACAGGGGAGACAAGTACCTTATGCCTACTGAAGAGGGAGACACCATTCCTACGTTCACTCGGTGCTAAGATTTACTCCTAACTTAAAGATACTTAATTCTAGACTGATCTAAGTTTAACTGAATATGATAACAGACTGAAATGATAACACTCATGATTTATTTGAAACCGTTCTACATTTACTAAAACTATATAAACAACTAAGTTTTTGGGTATTGATAACCCCCCAGAATCAATAACAATAACAATAAGAACACATGAGAGCATTTAAAAGCAAAATAAGTAAGCATTACTAAAAAATCATTACTTAGGCATTTCATCAAACACTTGAGGGTCATGAATTAAAGCATAGGAATAGTTAAAACAAGTGATGGTAGTATAAATTCACTACAAGACCATGAATTAATGATTTAATATGACAAGTTCCACCATTCAAACATATAAGCCTAGTTTAAACTAGAAATAACTTGTAAATATCATGTATATTTGAAATTCATAAAAGTTTCAAGAAGATAAGAAGATAATTCATCTAAACATGTGAATTCATAATTTAAAACATGAAAATAGGTTCTCGGACTCCATGGATTTAAAGGATCCATGGATGAACATTAAACATACCTTAAAGCTTTAAATCTTGAAAGAGAATTAACTTTTCTTGAATGTTCTTAGATTGGGGAAACACAATTTCTTAGTTTTATTGAAGGAGGGATTGAATCTTATTCTTGGGAATAAAGAGAGTTAATGTCTTTTTAAAACTAATTGATAATGTCTAAACACATTTATTTGGTGATTTAAGCCGTGGGAGGTAGGGTTTGAGGTGAGGAAAAGATAAAAATCTAAAATTTTTATTTGATGACTTAGTTGATAGATTATCAACTTAAGTCGAACACCCATAGATAGATTTGGACCCTTTTTGTTAAAAGGTGATGAATTGGTTGAAAATTCATCACTTATTTAACGGCTCGTCACCTCAAGTCATCACTTTATGGATGAGGTTGATCACATTCTGGTCATGGGTTATGACTTGATTGATAAGTCGTCACTTAGGTGACAAATTATCACCTCAATTCTTCACTTAGTAGCTGGAATTGATCACATAATGGTTATGGGTGATGACTTGGTTGATAATTCACCACTTAGTTAATGGCTTATCACCTCAAGTCATCACCTTGTTGACAGATGGACATGCTGAGGTAAAATGAGCATAACTTTCCATTCTGATATCGGATTAAGGTGAAACCAAGTGCATTTTAAAGAAGACTCAAAGATCCTTCATTAGGTATAATGCAGGACCCTGAATTAATACATGATGGGAGATACAATCATTTTAAGTTGACCCTATTTGGAGCATTTGTCAAAACTCTATCAATAGATAAGTCCTCAACTTGTCTTTGAGTTAGGAGGGTATTATGACCTTGATAAATATATAAGGATATTCCCACACCATATATTTGATAATCACACATATATATACTTAGAATAATTGGGTTCAAGTCTATACGTATAAGAACAAATGATTGGAAATCTAGCCCAAAAATTTGGGGTGTTACATTATCTCCCCCTTGGGAACATTCATCCTCGAATGAGACTGGTTTAGCTAAAGTACTGAGGAATTGAGGTTTCATGCTGAAAACTTCATTAAATGATTGAGTCTGAGCATGATACATGAACTGAACCAATTTCATGAATACATGCAATGACATGAGAATGGTTATAAAGTTGAGATAGAAATGAGAGAGTCAACTTATGAGTAACCATTACCTTAGGCTATATCTATTTTCATGAGGAAAAGATGACAGATTTAGTACATAAAAACTCAGGGGTATTACAACATCCCCCTTGGGATAGATTGTCCCCCGAAGGATACTGTAACAACCCGATTTGCTGAACCCGAATGCTACACGATGCTCAGACCCCGAAGGACTACAAGCTAACCCATGACTGATATTTATACCTGTATACTGCAAAGATAACATAATAATGTGGAAACATGCACTGAAAGGCCATAAGGTTCGATCATGAACATAACTGAATAACGTAATATCTGTGTGGGGTAATAGACTACCAAAAACAAAATTGAAGTCTAAAATATGATAGTATGTATCTAGTCTACATCTAGTCTAAAAGCCTCATCTGTCTGAAGAATCTGAATAAAGAGTTGATGGGATATATCCCCAACTAACTCCAACTAATAACTAATCAATGAAATATAGGAGAAATAATCATGTCCTCAAAAGATGAGGACTCACTTCTATTTTGACTGCTGAGATTGGAATCTACTCCTGATCTAAAACTCGTGTCTCTGAACCTATAGTGTAACATAAAAAGAAAGCACCGTAGCACAAATGCGTCAGTACATATATACCGAGTATACATGTGAGGTAGGCTATATGCAGTGATTCACATGCATGAATAATGCTAATTGACTGGCTAACATGAACGTGAGAATACATGCATAAATATGTAACTGTAACTGACAACGTGATTTCATGATTTTTGAGTCTGTATACTGATAACGTGACATACTTGTAACTGATATGACTGATAACATAAAGGAATATATCTAAATAATGCTGATAACATAGGTTACTGTATTTAATAGTCCTAAACCTGATGAAACTATCTGAGTTCCGTACCGTATCTGAGTTGATTGTAGCTGATAGTCTTGAAATTTAAAGAACTATCTGAGTTCTGAGTTCTATTACTGAGACTGATTGATTGTATCTGACAATCCTGATTCTGTAACATGAAACTGTGGAAAGTAGTATCTAACCGACATGCCCCAAATGTGCTATAATAGCTAAGCTGGGGTCCAATCTATGACTTGATTGAAAGGGTGTCAATACCACATCACTAGTAAGGACAATGTGTGAGTAACCCTCATATAATAGGTAACTCTATTGAGAACGATGGGAACCCTCACATAACAGGTTAAGTCACCTCATTTGCCCTCATATAGTAGGCTACGATGTCTCAACCCATACTGAATACATAAGGATTGATTCTAGGAATCACACCCTCATATAACAGGTGAGTCCCCATCCTTGGGTTCACTCAGTGCTAATTTCTACTCCTATCTGAATGGACACTGAACATGATTCTCTGAACTGAACTGAGCATGGACTGAGTTACTAAATTTCTGTGGCCGATGGAATACTACTGATATTTGACAACTGGATAAGTCATGAGATCATGGAAATTTTTCCTGAGTCATAAGACTATCTGAAGTCTAAGAGTTCATAGCTTGACTGAGAGTATCATGAAAACATGACATAGCTCTAGGCACACAGCTAATATTTCAGGTACAAGTACCCACAGGACTCGATGGAAGGAAACTGACGTGACTTGATATTCTTGAATACATGATAATCACGACAATATGTTTATTGAAGCATTTCATCAAACGTCTAATAGGAATAAGCTTGTACATTTATGAGGATTTTTATGATATCATGCTAGTTAGACAATATTCCTTCATCTAGGCATTTAATCAAACATATGACAGGCATAGTACATATAAACATCATTATTCAATTCTAATTTCATCATTCAAGGGTTTAAATCTTAGGGTTGCATGAATCTATGGATATAGTAATCAAACCCACATAGAAACTATCAACAATCATGGAGTAGAATCCAATTTCACATCTATCAAACATGAACATGAGCAGCCAAAACATGAAATCATATTGAAAATCCATAACTTGAGTTTAGAAAAGGGATTCTTGGACTTCATGGACGAAAAGAGTCTATGAATGAACACTAAGCATACCTTAGATCGTGATTTCATGAATATTGATGGTGAAACCTTCTTGAATTTGAATCCCCAATAGAAACCCTAGTTTGTTCTTGAGATAAACTTGAGAGAAACTAATATGTTTTGGGTGAAAAGTGGTTGAATCACATGTTAAAGGGATTATATAGGGATAAGAATTTGACCCTTTTAACCCTGGACACTTCATTAAATTTTCAGTAAAATTTCCCGAGTTGCGCCCTTGGCATGACGCGGCGTTATCACGCCGTGTCAATGGAAATTGATAATTGGGAAACTGCACGGTGGCACGACATGGAGCTATCACGTTTCCACCTTGTCTACGACCTGGAAGTTTGGCGTAAAGAGCCAGTATCGTGGAGCAACACTTGGATTTGACAATTTTCATTTGAGCTATCTCTGTGATATGCTAAAGGTCAGGTCAAACATTGCGTCACTAAAAAGGCTCTAACTCTTCGCCCGGGTGTCGGATTTGGGCGAATTATATATCGATGGAAAGCTTATTCAATTTCCCACGTGATAGGAAGTGAAAATCATGGAAATACCACATGTATAAGAATGAATTCTTATTTCAAAGCAAGTTCTAAAATCCTTGAGATAAATTTCAAGCTAAGAAAAAGCAGGGTACTACAGATACTGACTTGGATGAAATACTAAGGAAAGATTGAGAATGGGAAACTTACGGACTAAATCATGACTGAATATTTAGAATCTGAAATTGAGACATGATATAAGAATTAAGTTAAACTCGTAAACTACCAGGATGCAAATATTTACCCTCTTGGAATAGTCATATTCTTGAGACTTTGGATAGTATGACTAGATGGAAAGATGGGAAATCATAGGAACTTGTCTGTTTGAATGCTAAACTAAATTCCAGGCTTTACAAACTAACTCATACTAAAAACTTATACTCAACTGAAGCATTTGTACAATGCTCTTTATAAATAGTTCTAATAATATTAGAGAGCATAGAATCTTGGGCACAATTTGAATAATACATCTGTATAAGGAATTCCATCATGGCTATAATTCTGTAACATGGAACATAGGCCTACAAAACCCAAGCTAGGATAGAATTGTTATGCCTATGACAGTGTAATTGCTACTTTCAAGCTTAGACATACATATAGAATACTCCCTCAACTATACCTTCCACCTTAATACTGCACTTCACTTGAGACTACTGAAAATATTCACACGAGCACTGATAACTCTACCTACTGAAGTCTGAGCATAACTGAATTCTCTCACTATGTTCAAGCCTACTCAAATCTACAAAATGCACACATAACAATGTAATACTAGTCTGAATCATGAATTCAATTCAACCTGTGTTTTCACAACTTCTCATCTCATGAATAATTCTTACTACCTCTTCAACAACTACATTCAACTTCTTACTAGCCATTCACTATGCGCAATGCATTTATTCAATTACACACCAACATGACATTCAAGCCTATCTTCATAACTACATATGAACTTCTAAATGAACACCCATTAAAGCATCTTTCTTATATTCTCTAATACTTCTATCAATAAAAACTTCCAGGCACCTTCCCTAAGAAAACACATGAAATTTCAATTAACCATGACTTGTATCAAAAGCCTTGCCTCAATCATTCTTTAATCCTATAGCCTCGTGTAAACCAAGCATATAATGATCTTTTCTTAACATAAAACATTTACTCTCTCACATCTATACTAATTACTCATCATCACCATCATCCCATAAGGGGAGGTCACTAAAAGGTCAAATATGAGGACCTGAAGCATGAAAGAATAACTTTGACACTTAAATAAGTCTTGAGGAATAGATTTTCAATGACATGAATTCATTAAAGAGATTTGAACTGAGTACATACATGACATAAATCTAAATTTTGCTGATCATTAAGAGTGTTGAATAAGTACTGGAACTGAACATACTGCAAAGCATGATTAATGAGTCATGAGCTGCATGACTTGATTCTTTTAGAGTTCATAAATTCATGAAACATGATTCTTACTGTTGAGCAAACTGGAACTCCTTATAATAGGGACTGGAAGCATACATAAATCTTTATGATGCGCATGGACATTAACTATGATCTTGGAGCTGACATGTAAGGCATGAGTATATATAATAATGACTGAAAAACCCTACACTGTGATAAGAATGGGTTGGGCTTCCTCCCCCTTACTGCTATTCTATAATATACTGGCATTACTACTAGGATTCGAGAGCCTTCATTGGTTATATGTTCTATTATCTCTCCCTTAGCTTCAAGCCATCATTCTAACTCTGTGACCCACTTAATAAACTCTAAACTAAACTGAAACCAATTTACTCTAGAGTCCGAGATATAACAATACTCATAAATACTAAACTCACCCTGAGATACTGCACCTAAAAGTGTAAAACCCTACTGCTAATACTTTCTTCTGAGATAGAACTCTTAACTTTTTATAGCCCTAATAGTCATCCTACAATAACTTAAACACTGACTAACATAGAATTTTAAACCCTTTTTTTATTATCTCAGCATTCAAAGATTCAAACTTAGATTCTAATACATAACATGGATATCCTCAAACTCTTATTGAATCATACTAACTTCCTTTCTAGCCTACTAATTTCAAATATTTAGGCTTATATTTCTCCCTAAACCATGAGAACTACTGTTACACTTGAACATCTGACATCAATATGCTATAGCTCATAACTTAGCTAGCAATAACATCAATTACTATATTACTAGCCCTATTCAAACATAGCACTCAAGGATGCTACATAAGCACACCTAGACCATCATACTTAACTCAAATTCTTGCATACACTGTTTCAAGGTACCCTACTCTACTACTGCTAAATTTCTAGGTTTATGATTCAAACTCCTGATCCCTAGTGTTAATCCTAAACTTTGGTACTAGTACACTAGCTGAAGACAGAACTAGGGCTGAACACTTCTAATTGAACTAAGACTTGTTACCATTCTCTAACTTTGGCTTAACACTACTTATTCTAGACTGCTTATTCTTTCTTTCTTTCTTCCTATACTCCCCCTCACTCTATTGAGTATGATCTATAAGCCTAGATAGGAAAATAACCTATTGATTGTTTTAAGAAACTACTGAATAAGATAAGGTAGTGGAGGCAGATTTGAATTTGGTGTGAGAGACATGCTCATTCAGAGGACCTTCCTAAGCAAGAAAAGATGTGGGCTAATTTCCATTCCTCCTTCTGTGATTCTTTTTTAGAGTCATTGTTTGTCTCAGAGATGATGCTCAATTGCACGACCTGAATGCTGAAAGAAGGAAAACTTTTCCTAAAACATCTTGTAGCCTCTTGTCCATAAGTGTGGCACACTTCATATCCATGTAAAAGACTCTACTCAACATGACATTCAGACTCCCTAGGATACTATAAAACTTTCAAAATGCATGACAAGCATATAACATAATTCTAAAAATAGTCTGTAAACTGAAATATAGAAATCTGATAATTGTATGTTATGGTCAATGAAAACCTGAGCTGAAGTATACTGAATGCTGAAATAAGATTGTGGGATCTAGCTATAATCGATATGCCCTAATATAATATCAGGGTCCAACCTGTAACTCTAGTTGGAAAATTTCAATACCACACCACGGGTACCAACAATGGATGTGTGTATCCACTATTATAATCTCCTAAAAGATGAGGATGTCATGCCTATCTGACGGGGGACTCCTCAAATCTACGGTGACGTTGTACGTCTAGATCTTAGGGACTGCTATTAACATCTAATGCCTATTGGATGGAGAGACAAGTGCCTCATGCCTTACTGACGGGGGAGAAAAATGCCTCAATTTAGGTTCAAAGTATATGAATAAAGTGTGAATGAAAAATGGAGAAAAAATGGTGGAGAAGGGAGACACCAATTTAGAAAGTGTACTCCCAAATAGGAAATTTCACTCTTTATCCCACATTAGTGGAAGAAGAGAAATTGTGAGTATTTAAAATAAGTAACACTTACTCCACATGGTAAGTGAGGAAAGAAATAAGAGATGCCTCACACCGTCGTCGTCGTCGCTCACTTGGCTTCGACTTCGGATTTGGATTTGGATTCGTAAAATGATCGATTGATGAGATCTATCTTTTTGGACAAAGTTTATTTGACACAAATTCAAAAATTTAGTTCAAAAATTCCAAAGTAAAAAACACATCTTTTTTTGGGTTTTGATACTCCATTTATATGCATGCATGTAGATTTCAAAATAATGTTTCGAAATAGTACAATGCTAAAACGAAGGGATACAACCCTTCAACGAAATGACACACTGATTCATGAAATGGTATTCCTGTTCGGAAAAGACACATTCTTTTGAAGAATAGACATGGCTTTTCCAAAAAGGTCACACCTTTTAAGTGAACCATTGCCACTTTTCAGAAGAGGCACATGTTGGCTCTATAAACCTGCTTTCATCCACAGGTTTAGGAATGAATTTTTTGAAATAAAAACTCTCTTCTTCTCTTGAAAAAATTTCTATGCGAAGGCCATTTTGTTCAGATTGAAGGCCATTTTATCCTGGAATAAAGATTCCAAAACCTCGAGTACAGTGAGGGGAATTATTCCTTAAGGACACTCCGTGAATTCGGAGGACTTGGTCTTAAATTCTATTTCATCTCTTTTCTGAATCTTAACATACTTCTTAGATAGATTATTCTTAATCTGGTGTTGAAGGCGTTACAGAACTTCATAAGTGTTCTTGTCTTGGACTTGAACTAGTGTTGGAGTTTGTTTTTCTTATTTACATATTCTTGTACCCAAATTAAAAAAAAGTTAACAGTTTTAAGGATTAATCTTTCTTTTTGCAGAATCTGTATTGCTTGTTTTTGGAGATTAAAGCTTTAAGCTTTCTACTCCGTTTGAACTTCAGTTGTGATTCAAAGACATAAAATCTTCATCAAAAGTTAAAGATCTTTCGGTTGACGATTGAAAGTCATAAAAACTTCATCGTTAACTAGAAATAAGAAGAAAAGTGTAAATTTGCTTAACTTTATATGTAGTATTCTGAAAATACTAAATTTTACTGTCTTGTGGTGACAGAAAAATAACTAACAATAGTCAAATTCAAGATGCGGCTATGACTATAGGGGAAACTAGTAGTGCCTCAACAAGTCGAGCAAATGCTCCATAACTAATGGCACCTGCGGAGAAGCCCATAAAATATACGGGCATTAACTTTAAGCGATGGAAGCAAATGATGTCCTTTTACCTCACCACTCTATGCCTTCAAAGGTTGACTAGTGAAGATGCTTTGGAGGTGCCTGAGGAAATCTTAGACAAATAGCATTTCATGATTGTAGGGGCTTGGAAGCACTCAGACTTTCTTTGCAGGAATTATATCTTGAGTGGTATCCAAGACGACCTCTACAATATTTACAGTGGAACTAAGACATCAAAGAAATTGTGGGGGGCACTAGAACGAAAATATAAGACAGAGGATGAGAGAATTAAGAAATTATTTGTTACAAAGTTTCTGGACTTTAAAATTATAGATAGCAAATCGCTTGTCTCTCAAGTTCAGGAATTGCAAGTAATCATCCATGATCTCTTAGCAGAAGGTATATCTTTGAAAAATACCTTAGGTGAATAAACTAAAAATGTTCTTAGTACTCACATAAACTATTTTGTTGGTTTTATTGTGAATGAAACATTTCAAGTAGCAGCGATCATTGAGAAGATACCACCTATGTGGAAAGACTTCAAAAACTACTTGAAGCACAAATGCAAGGAGATGACTGTCAAAGATCTTATTCTCCAACTACGTATTAAAGAGGATAATAAGGCTGTTGAGAGAAGGTCAAAAGGGAATTCTATGATTAATGGAGCACATATTGTAAAAGATGACCAAACCAATTCTAAGAAGAGAAAGAAAGATGAACAAGGAAGCAATCAACCCAAGAAGAAATTCAAGGGAAAGTGCTTCAACTGTGGCAAGATTAGCCATAAGTCCACGGATTGTCGTGATACTAAGAAAGGCAAGAAAAAGGAGCAAGCAAATGTGATTAAGTCAACATAGAATGTGATAATCTGTGTGCTATATTTTCAGAATGCAACTTGGTGGGGAATTCTCGTGAGTGGTGGATAGATTCTGGTGCCACCCACCATTTTTGTGCCAACAAAGAGTTATTTTCATTATTCACTCTGTCTCAAGTAGAAGAAATGATCTACATGGCTAACTCTACTACTGCTAAGGTAGATGGAACAGGAAAAGTGTGCTTGAAAATGACTTCAGGCAAGGTTTTGACAATGAACAATGCCTTGTATGTTCTGAAATTACGTAGGAACTTGATTTTTGTTTCACTTCTAGACAAGAAGGATTCAAACGTGCAACCTTTTCTGGAAAAATTGTAATTAGCAAAGGAGAAATGTAAGTAGGAAAAGGCTATCTCACCGAGGGCCTTTATAAGATGAATGTAATGAATTTTGCAATCAATAAAAGTTCAAATTCTTCTTACTTGCTTGAGTCTTATAATTTGTGGCATGAACATTTAGGACATGTTAATTACAAAACGTTATGAAAACTAATAAACTTAGAGGTTTTGCCAAACTTTGAGTGTAATAAATCAAAGTGTCAAACGTGTGTGGAGTCAAAGTATGCAAAGTATCCTTATAAGTCATTGAAAGGAATTCCAATCCTTTAGACTTAGTACATATTGACATTTATGATTTGAAGTCAACACCATCACATGGTGGCAAAAAGTATTTCATAACTTTTATTGACGATTGCACTAGATATTGTTATGTCTACTCGCTAAATAGTAAGAATATCTATTTTCTATTATTAAATAGAAAATCAATTAGAGAAAAACATAAAAATGATAAAAAGTGATAGGGGTGGAGAATATGAATCTCCCTTTATCGAAATATGTGTAGAAAATGGAATTGTCCATCAAACTATGGCCCCGTATTCACCTCAATCTAACGGAATTGCGAAAAGAAAAAACTAAACTTTGAAGGAAATGATGAATGCATTGCTTATAAGTTCTGATTTACCGCAAAACTTGTGGGGGGATGCTATCCTTACAGCTAATCGTATACTCAATAGAGTTCCCCATAGTAAGACACAATCAATTCCTTATGAAAAATGGAAAGGAAGGAAACCCAACTTGAAATATTTTAAAGTGTGGGGGTGTCTAGCAAAGGTCCAAGTTCTTATGCCTAAGAGGGTTAAGATAGGACCTAAGACTGTGGACTGTGTGTTTATAGGATATGCTAAAGGCAGTAAAGCATGTCGGTTTTTGGTTCATAAATCAAAACATCCACATATAAATGAAAATACGATAATTGAATCAGATAATGCTGAATTTCTTAAAAACATTTACCCGTATAAAACTAGACATGAATAGTCTAGTGGAGGGTCTAAACGACCTCGAGATAAACCAAGTGAGAATGTACATAATGAGTAGAATCCAAGATGTAGTACATGTCAAAGAACTTCTACTACATTTGGATCAGATTTTGTAACATTTCTCTTAGAAAATGAGCCTCAAACATTGAAAGAAGTGATATCATCATCAGACTCATTCTTTTGGAAAGAGGTAGTCAATAGTGAGATTGATTCAATATTAAGAAATACATGGTAATTAGTTGATCTTCCTCCAAAAAATAAAACATTAGGTTCTAAATGCATCTTCAAAAGAAAAATGAAAGTAGATGGTACTATTGACAAATACAAGACAAGATTTGTAGTAAAAGGATTCAAGCAAAAATAAGGCCTTGATTAGTCTGAAGATACTCGCCAGTAACAAGGATAACATGGATAAATTGCCTTAGCAACAGTATATGGTATTGAAATCCATCAAATGGATATGAAAACCACATTTCTAAATAAAGAATTAGAGGAAGAAATTTACATAGAATAACTTGAGGGTTTTGTGGTTCCAGAAAAGAAGAATAAGGTGTGTATACTTATTAAGTCATTGTATGGACTAAAGCAAGAACCTAAGAAATGGCATGTGAAGTTTGACCAAACCATGTTGGCAAACGGGTTCAAGATAAATGAATGTGATAAATGTACTTACATTAAAGACATTCCGAATCACCAAGTCATTATTTGTTTATATGTGAATGATATGTTGATCATCAGTAGAGACATTTCAGACATAAATGCAACAAAATAAATACTCAAAAGCAAGTTCAATATGAAAGACCTTGGTGTTGCAGATGTGATCTTAGGCATAAGAATCCATAGAACTCCAAAAGGGTTAGCATTGTCACAGTCTTATTATATCGATAAGGTACTTGAGAAATTCAAGCATATAAAATCCGGTATTATCAAGACTCCTTTAGATGTGAGCTTTGCACTTTGAAAGAATAAAGGTAAAAGTGACTCACAATTAGAGTACGCAAGAATATTGAGATGTTTAATGTATATAATGAACTATACACGATCATACATAGCATGCGCTATTAGTAAATTGAGTCGGTACACAAGTAATCCCAATAAAACTCAATGGATAGCAATGAAAAGAGTTTTGGTGTATCTTAAATACACTCAAGACTATGCCTTGCATTATAATAATATCATGCAGTACTCGAAGGATATAGTGATGCAAATTGGATCACCGGATCAAATGAAGTAAAATCAACAAGTGGATATGTATTTACTATCGGTGGAGGAGCAGTCTCTTGAAAATCATTCAAATAGACTTGTATTGCTCGCTCTACAATGGAATCTAAATTTATTGCATTGGATAAAGTCGGTGAAGAAGTAGAATGGCTCCAGAATTTCTTAGAAAATATTCCTTATTAGACCAAACCAGTGGCACCAATATGTATACACTGTGATAGCCAAGAGGCAATAGGTAGGGCAGGGAGCATGATGTACAACAGTAAATCTCATCATAGATGACAGAGACATAATACCATTAGGAAAATTCTCTCTAGTGGAATTATCACTGTTAACTATGTAAATTCAAAGACTAATATGTCGAATCCACTTACAAAAGGCCTATCTATAGAAGAAGTGCAAAGAACATCCAAGATAATTGATTTAAGGACTAGGACAAGTCAACATGGCGGTAACTCTACCTAGCAGACTGGAGATCCCAAGAGCTAGGTTCAAGGACATCAAACAAAGTTGTGTCTGGCAGGTTCAACATTGTCAATTACCCAACCCATTCTCATGATGTAGACAATGTTCAGTAAATAAGGATAAGACTTAGGTGAAAAGTCTTTTAATGATTATCTAAATTTGGTAGATTTGAAAAAATAATTTAATCTATAGGATTAAACATTTAGAAATCACCTATGTGAGGGCGAAGTAGAAGTCGCTTCAAGGAGAATGTTAGTAAAGGCCTATTTTCTAAGCTCTCATAAAACTAGGATGTGCTTATGGCTGAAAAGAATAAAACTATGAGAACCATAAATGGTGAAACATTGATTGTGTGACATGTATTGTTCAGGTGTACACTAAAGCTTGATAGTTCAAAGATATCAAATCTACCGATTGACCAAGTGCATCTGATGCATGTTCACTATGAAAAGTTCAAAGGAAAACCCACTAATTCAGATACAATCAGTCTTTGCTTGATGATCACATACTTGTCTATAAAAATTTTAAGAAAAATAGTCATATTCCATTCATGTGGAGGATTGTTGGTTTCAAAGTATATGAAAAAAGTGTGAATGAAAAATGGAGAAAAATGGTGGAGAAGGGAGACACCAATTTAGAAAGTGTACTCCTAAATAGGAAAGTTCACTCTTTCTCCCACATTGGTGAAAGAAAAGAAATTGTAAGTGTTTAAAATAAGGGACACTTACTCCACATGGTAAGTGAGACAAGAAATAAGAGATGCCTCATGATGTCATCATTGCTTGCTCGCTCGGCTCGGCTTTGGCTTTGGATTTGGATTTGGATTTAGATTTGGATTTATCTAATGATCGATCGATGAGATCTATCTTTTTGAAAAAATTTTATTTGGTAGAAATTCAAAAATTCAGTTTAAAAATACCAAAGGGAAAAATACAACTTTTTCTGTGTTTTGATACTCCATTTATACGCATGCATGCAGATTCCGAAATAGTGTTTCAAAATAGTGTAGTGCTGAAATGAAGGGATGCAAACTTTCAACGAAATGATACACTAATTCATGAAATGGTATGCTTGTTTGGAAAAGACACATTTTTTGGACAAACAGACATGACTTTTCCAAAAAGGTCACACCTTTTAAGTGAACCACTGCCACTTTTCAGAAGAGGCACATATTGGGTCTATAAACCTGCTTTCATCCACAGGTTTAGGTACAAATTTTCTGAAATAAAAACCCTCTTCTTGTCTTGAAAAACTTTCTGTGTGATTTATCAAACCGTTTAGTGAGTTCACTGAATCCAACATATTGAGGTACCACTATTGTTCGGATTGAAGGATATTTTATCATGGGAGAAAGATTCTAAAACCGCAAGTACAGTGAGGAAAATTATTCCTTAAGGACACTCTGTGAATTTAGAGGACTTGGTCTTAAATTTTGTTTCATCTCTTTTCTAAATCTTAACACACTTCTTAGATAGATTATTTATAATCTACTGTTGAAGGTGTTACAGAACTTCATAAGTGTTCTTGTCTTGGACTTGAACTAGTGTTGAAGTTTGTGTTTATTAGTTACAGATTCTTTTACCCAAATACATAGAAGATAACACCTCATGCCTACAGATGGGGAGACGCCATCCCTACATTCACTCGGTGCTAAGATTTACTCCCAACTGAAAGACACTGAATTCTAGACTGATCTAAGTTTAACTAAGTATGATAACTGACTAAATTGATGACACTCATGATTTATCTAAAACTGTTCGAAAAATACTAAAACTACGTAAACAACTAAGTTTTTGGGAATTCATAACTCCCAGGACTCAATAGCAACAACAATAAGAACATATAAGGGCATTTGAAACCATAATAAGTAAGGATTACTCTAAAATCATTACTTAGGCATTTAATCAAACATTTCAGGGTCATGAATTAAAGCATGAGAATAGTTAAAACATGTGATGGTAGTATAACTTCATTACAAGACAATGAATTAATGATTTAACATGAAAAATTCCACCATTCAAACGTATAAGTCTAGTTCAAATCAAAAATCAGTTGTAAACATCATGTATATTCAAAATTTGTAAAACTTTCATGAAGATAATTTATGTAAATATGAGAATTCATGATTTAAAATATGAAAATAGGTTCTTGGACCCCATGGGTAAAAAGGGCCATGTATGAACACCAAACATACCTTAAAGCTTTAAATCTTGAAAGAGAAATAACTTTTCTTGAAAGTTCTTGGATTGGGGAAACCAAAGTTCTTGATTTTCTTAAAGGAGGACTTGAATCTTATTCTTGGGAATAAAGAGATTTAATGGATTTTTAAATCTGATTGATACTATCTAAACATATTTATTTGGTGATTTAAGTCATTGGAGGTAGGGTTTGTGGTGAGGAAAATACCAAAATACACCTCCAAAGCTTAATAAAAATTGCTGAAATTTTTAGTTGATGACTTAGTTGATAGCTTATAGACTAGTTGATGGATTATCAACTTAAATCGTCAACCCATATATGGATTTGGACCCTTTCCATTTAAGGGTAATGACTTGGTTGATAAGTCATCACTTAGTTGATGGCTTATCACCTTAAGTCATCACTTTGTGACTGAGGTTGATCACATTCTTGTCATGGGTGATGACTTGGTTGATAAGCCATCACTTAGGTGATGAATTATCACCTCAAGTCATCACTTCATACCTGGAATTGACCACATACTAGTTATGGGTGACGACTTGGTTGATAAGTCATCGGCTTATCACCTCAATCATCACCTTGTTGACAGACGAACATGTTGATGGAAAATAAGCATAACTTTCAACTCCAATACCTGATTTAGGTGAAACCAAGTGAATTGGAAAGAATATTCAAAGACCTTTTATGTGTTATAAAGTAGGACACCTGAATTGATATATTCTAGTAGTTAAACTCATTTATAGTTGACCATATCTGGAGCGTTTGTCAAAATTCTATTGATAGAAAAGTTATGAACTCATCTTTGAGTTAGGAGGTCATTATGACCTCGATCAATAAACAAGGATATTCCCACACCATATATTTGATAATCACACATATAAATACTTAGAATAATTAGGTTCAATTCTATATGCATAGGAGCACTGATTTTAGTTCTAGCCCAAAAATTTGGGGTGTTATATTCCTAATTATCTTTTACTTCATTCTAATACTAATTAAAAACTAGTAATCAACCTACTTAGTTGTGAATTAGTTCTTGAGTTCATTTCTTTCTTTTTCCTAATTCTTTGAGTGCTTTTCTCATCTTTATATCATCGTAACTTCTTGACTCAAGTCCGTACAAGATTTGTTTGAGTAATTCAAACAAGAATCTATTTCGGGCAAAAGTACACCTCAACAACTCAATTCTCATTGAAGTATAAACCAATATTCAACACTTGCGTATCTAAGTGTGAGTCCAAAAAGGTGTGTAGAGTTGTAAGGTTGTTTCTTTAACACTAAACTATTTGTTGTTTTTGTTAGTGTCTTTATTCATAGGTACGATGGCTATGCAAGGCAAAACTTCACAAACCATGGATAATAACACCATATGTTATATGTTCTCATCCATGATGGATAAGCTTAATGCCATGGATAGTCGCATGGCATCGATGGAAGGAAGTATAAACACTATAAGTGGAAGGATTGATTTGGTTTGTAGGCCTAATTCCAATGTGATTTGATATATTATATATGGATATGCATGTGTTTCATAATGAAGATAAATTAAGAGCATGATTTACACGGAACTCCTTTCTTGATATGATATTGTTTTAAGTTTTCACATGATATGAATTGTTTGAAATTATATTGAAATGCATGTCATGAAATATCATTAAAATGTCATGATTTGGATATGGTTTTTGACTTTCAAAGAGAGGGTTATTTTGTTTATGTTGAAATATGTTGCATATGATGATTAAATGAAGAGAATGATATGATATTGATGACTTGAAAGTCGGGTGTATGATATGATATTGATGACTTGAAAGTCGGGTGTGATGATACCCTACAGAGTATGACATGTGATTGATTTGAACAAAGTTTGAATGCATTGATTTTTATTAGAAAGGTGGATGGCCGAAGAAGGCGTTTGAGTGAAAGGGCTCATCGCTGGGAACCGTAGTTTCCGATGCGGGTCATATGATATTGTATCCTACATGGAAGGATAATAAAATAATTGAGACATCTCACATGGGGGATTCCCTGCGGTGTACTCACATGGGAGGTATACCAGCTCCAAATCCTGGCGGCTACTTGGATTAGAGGCATGGTTGCCGAGCACCAGAGGCGGATTCCACATAGCCGTGGAATTACAATTGTAGGGTATTCCACCTAGCTTAATCGCATTACAATGATATTGAAAACTATTACATTATGCCCATGTGTTTTTAAATAATTTGATATGAAACTTCTTTATAATGGCTCTCACCTATATCGTGTAAAAATATTATATTTCTTTTTGATTTCTCTATGTTCAGTACTTTTGTATTGACCCCCTCCTCTCCCAGGTTCGGAGGCACAATCTAGGGGTCCAGAAAACCAGTAGATTCCTTCCGACAGATCACAAAATTAAGTGGTGAGCCTTCTATATTTCGGAAGTCCTGATGCCTGCAGTTTAATTTATCATTTATTAGTTTTAGGTCTACTGAGGGCCTTGTCCTATTTTTTTAGATAGACATTTATTTTGGTCATTTAGAATAGATTTCGCAGACGTAGAGATGTTGTGTTGAGATTGTGGGACATTTTTCCCTATTATTACTTTCGCATAATTCTTGACCATGTTTTCGTTATATTGTGTATTTTCTATATTTCTTTTATCATATGAATTGTGTGCATAATTACAAGACAGATAGAGGTATTTCGAGCCTCATGGTTTGGAATACACGTCACGGACAGGTCCCCAGTTTGGTTCATGACAAACTTGGTATCAAAGCACGGTTCATGGTCTCAGGGTGTCTGCGAAATCGCGTTGGGTAGAGTCTTGTTTATGGGTGTGTAGTGCGCCATACTTATAAGCAGGAGTCTACAAGGATTTTAGAAATGTATCTCTTTCTTCATGTTTTAGTTCATGCAATAGAGTCAGAATATTCCTCCTTCATACTCTAATTCCTGCTATGGTGACGTCCATACAAAAGTAAAATCATCCCAAATTCTTTCCTTACTCGAATGTTCTCAGACCTGTCACATTACTGGGGTGATTCAAGTGTAGAAGTTTAGAGTCTAAATGGTATTGTCCCTTCGGATTGCATCATATAAGATCTTAAAATTGTGCAAAAACTTGAGAAGAGTCTGTTATTGCTTCTATATTGAGTATATTCGGCCCTTTTCAGAAATTTATGTTGCAGATGTCATGCTTAAGGGAAAAGATGTGTAGTAGAAGTGTTGGAATTGTATTTCCACCCAAATAGTAGTATAAGTTAAAGTGTCAGTGTCATGACCTATTGGTAGCTAGTATCATGTGTGGATTTTATGATAATCATGACCTATTGGTAGCTAGTATCATGTGTGGATTTTATGATAATCTATACAAAGTAAGATGTGTATTCTCAGATTATGGAAAATTGTATGACAAGTTTCTATTTCTTGAAAATATTTTATCATTGTGTTGATGAAACTAAAAAGTCTAGTGAAGCCGTGAGGGGCTCTTTCGATTCACTAGCATAGTTGACTTGTCATTCAACCAATTTTCTTATTCATAAAAAAAATCAAAGTCTAGTGAAGCCGTGTGAGGCCTATTTTGATTCAGTAGCAAATTATCTTTCAACGTGTTGTTCTTGTGTTGGTTGAATATATGTATAGCTGAATCTTTTTACATGAGATAGAGTTGGTAATGAAGTGATTCGTCCTTGTGTGTTATTAGTTGAAGGTAGAGAAGGAGTTGTTGGTTAGGGTGATTTGTTGGTTGCTTGAATGTGAAAATGGTTATATTAGCGAGTAAGTTATGATTATAGACTCATGGTTGTTTGAGGAATTTGAAGGTAGTATAAATGTACGCTTGGTTAAGTAATTGAAATGTGAGAAAGCAGTATAAGTAGATACGATTGTACAGGGTTATAATATAAGAATAAGGTTGACCATGTCTATTATAAGGCTTTAACCCCCTTGACTCTCTTTTCATTGGTAGTTGTAAACTAGTGCTACTTATGAGAAGGTATGTAGTATATTTTTGAGATATTTAGGTAGAATGTCCCAATTTGATGGATTAGTATATTTATATTATGTTTCATTCTTCATTGGTGCTAAATGATTGATACTAAACTATAGGCTTGAATTTTAAATAGTGTGGTGGAAAATAGTGGCAAGAGTTTGATGATGCATGTTTTGGGGGATTAAATTAGTAGTCTTGATGTGCTGAAATAGTACATGCTAATTAATTATGATAAGGAAAATCGTTAGGTCATGATCGATTATTGTGGTTATGAAGTCTAGTGCACTAGTGTTTCGTGATGTTTATTTCATAGTTTCCAAGTGAAAATTTTGTGTAAGGTTGGGTTGTAAATCATGCATAGCACTAGATATTAAGTTTGAACAGTTGATGTCCATAAAGGTGGATGTGAAGATTTCTTGGTTAATGAATACTAGTTGTATAGAAGTGATCTAATAGGCTTGAACAGTGCATGCAGTAGATTAAGTTTATTTGATTCATAGTGATGTATGATATTGTATGTGGGATGTAGAAGTATACTTATGGTTACATGAGGTTGCGGCATTCTTTCTAAGGCTATTGCACATTGCGTGTGGCTAGTAGTACCGTTGAGTTGCTAGATGTAGAAAGAATAGTAGATGTTATATGGGTTCTAAATAGTTAGGTTAAAGAGCCTTGATTGATAGTGTTGAGCCTTTTAAATGATCTTGATTCTCATAGTAATGAGGCATAAGTTGGGAGTCGCGATTTTAGTACGCTATGTCAAAAGTGGTTTGGTTTATCAAAGGCTTGGTGATATAAATGTTAAGTATTAGAATCTAAGTTTGAGTTTTGAAGGTTGAACCAATAGAAATAAGTGTGCAAACTAATGTATCCCAGAAGGTAGTCATTCGGGTTAAGTTCTATGATATGCATGGATTGTCATTTTTTTCAGACCCTAGAGTACAGTAAGTGTAGTTCAGTTAGAATCTGGTAAAGGATCTCCCAAACTCTAGATCATGACGTGAAGATGAGGTGGAGATGATAGAACGAATGACCAAGTAAGGCTCTCAGATTCTAGTAGTGATGCAGTATGATTTAGAACATCAGAAAGTGACGGTGTATCTCAACCCATTCCTACCTCAGTATTTTTTTTAGTTATCCGGATGCTTACTCATGCCTTACGATTTAGTTCTGTGATCATAGTTCATGATTCCTGTATATGATAGAGAGTCACGTACTCTTCTAGTTCCAAGATAATGAGTTCTAGTTCATTCAAGTTGTCGGAATCACATTCCTTATGTTATGAACTCTAGTTGAGGTCATGCAATTCATGACGCATGTACTCACTCTTTATAGTGTGCTCAGTCCCGTATAAAAATCATTTCATGCTTCAGAGTCTTATGTTTTAACCTTTTAGTGACCCTCCCTATGCAATGATAGTGGTGATGATGTAAACATTCTTGTTGATGGAAGATCATAGTATGCTTGTTTAGATAAGGCCATAAGTATGAAGTAAGATTTGCGGCCAAGTCTTTGATACATGTGATGGTTAGTGGAAAAGGTTCTGTATGTATGTTTTTAGGATAGCGCGTGGGAGCAGTATTGATGATAGTTTAGAATCTATGTGAAGTATGTATTTATAGGTGATTGCCTTGAAGTTAACATATGGTTATAAATTGGGCTTGAATGACGTTTTGGGATTGTAGTAGAAGGTCGCAATATGCATTAGTGACTTTATATTAAGAGTTTAGAGTAGTCATTGAAGTGGTAAGGCATGTCATACTTAGCATGTGATCTTTAAAGGAGATATAGAAGATTGCATCATATGGTTTAGAATAAAAGCATGGTCTGCCATATTGTATTTTTGTGACTTAGAGTTAGGCTTGATCACGGCGAAGGGATTAAGTTATTTCCGACATTAGTAGAAAGATTTGTCAATGCTTATATGACAATTTTACGCTGAGTTGAATGAATATGATAATTAAAGAGAATAGTATAGTTAAGTGATATTCGAGAAGTGTGCTAAGCTTGAAAGTAACAAGTTGTAATGCGAAAGGCCTGGTAATTCTATCCTAATTCAAGAGTTATATGCCTGTGTTCCAGACTGCAAAGTATTGTCAATGTTGTGATTCCTCAGTTGGATGTCTTGTGTAATCCATACCCAAGATTCATGGCTCTCTATTACTATTATAATTCCCTTAGAGAGAGAATTGATGAAATGCTCCAGTTAAGTATGAGGGTCTGGCCTAATTCAGTCTGTATAGCCAGTAAGTCAGTAAGTCAGTTTAGCAGTCAGATTCGCATGACTTGTTTTCTCGTCTTTTCATTTATTCATGCTATCCAAAATCTTAGACATGCTACTATTCCAAGATAGAGTATACTAGTAGTTACGAGTATAGCCAGTTCATGCATCATGCATTAAATTCAGATTCCAGATGTTCAGTTATGATTTAATTCGTAGGTGCCCTGTCTATCGCCTTAGTTTTCCGAGTATCTTAGTGAATTGAGCATTCATAGAGGCACATAGTGTCCTAAGGGGGAGATACCCCATTCAACTATAAGCATAGATTCTTGTTACAAGTTTCGAGTCAGTTATCACTGCATATTCAGTCATACGTTCATACGTCAGTTCAGTCAGATAAGCATGCATTAGAAATTCATGTTCATTATGAGAATTCAGCTTATGAGTAGCATCAATCGTGTATTCCATACATCAGATATGCATGTCTGGTATAAGAATTCAAAATATCAATAGTTTCAGCCATATGGTCATATTTCAGATCAGTGTATTCTTTATTAGAGGACATGTCGTGTACCTCTAAGCTTTAATATGTTTCTACCCATCATTCGAGGAAGAATGATCCTAAGGGGCAGATAATGTAACACCCCGCATTTTGGGCTAGAATAAAAACCATGACTCTGATACGTTGATAATCCCAAAGCCATAAATCCTATGCCAATATGGTATGTTAATTATTTACGTAGTATGTGAATCTATTCAAGCTTGAATTTAGACAATAGAGGTCCTTCAAATCAAGGACGAGTTGAAACTATTTCGATCGATTAAGTTTTAGTGGATGTTGTAATTTGTGTCAGATTCCATCGACCATAAATCTCTATATATGTCAAATTATAGAGCCTACTATGTGTCAAATTATAGGTCTTTGATTTATCTTTCCAACGATACCAATTTTGCTAAAATCCGACACCCGAACAAGAATTTATGGCCTTTCAAAGTAATATGCGTC
Organism: Capsicum annuum; assembly: GCF_002878395.1. Taxonomy (NCBI): domain Eukaryota; kingdom Viridiplantae; phylum Streptophyta; class Magnoliopsida; order Solanales; family Solanaceae; genus Capsicum; species Capsicum annuum. The sequence continues at coordinate 30,998,477 of NC_061120.1, read as the reverse complement.
GCCTAACCAATTGCACATGGCCACTGAAAAACATAGGCGATAGCCTAGGCGGTGTCTATGTAAACCTAGGTGATAACCTAGGAGGCGCCTATGTAAACATAGGCGATGGCATAGGCGGCGCCTATGTAAAGGTTTCAAGTGACTTAAACTCTCTGTTTTGAGGGTAAAATGGTCCTTTTACACCCTTACTTAGCCCTAAACACAAAATTCAGTTCCAAAGACCCCAAAATACACCTTCATTTATCAAAAGTGCTTAAGGATTCTCCTTAAGGTTTCAAAATACTCAAGATTCAACCGGGGGTTTTAGAAACTAATTGCATATTTGGAATCCCCAGAATGTAGGCTTCAAGAAGCACCTATAATCTTCATATATAGAGGTACGTGAAGTTACCTCAAAATCTCATGGGCTTTAAAAATTCATTTTTTCAAAATGGGGTTTTTGAAATTATGAGTATGATTATGTTTTAAACTTTTTATGATATTAATTTGGTCTTTAGGCCTAATTCCAAAGTGATTTGATATATTATATATGAACATGCATGTGTTTCATAATGATGATAAATTAAGAACATGATTTACACGGAACCCTTCTCTTGATATGATATTGTTTTAAGTTTTCACATGATATGAATCGTTTGAAATCATCTTGAAATGGATGTCATGAAATGTCTTAAAAATGTCATGATTTGGATATGGTTTTTGATTTTCAAAGAGAGGGTTGTTTTGTTCATGTTGAAATATGTTGCATATGATGATTGAATGAAGTGAATGATATGATACTGATGACTTGCAAGTCGGGTATGACGATACCCTACAGAGTATGACATGTGATTGATTTGAACAAAGTTTGAATGCATTGATTTTCATGAGAAAGGTGGATTCCCGAAGAAGGCGTTTGAGTGAAAGGGCTCATCGCTGGGAACCGTAGTTGCTGATGCAGGTCATATGATATTGTATCCTACATAGGAGGATAATAACATAATTAGAACATCTCGCATAGGGGGATTCCCTGCGGTGTACTCGCATGGGGGTATACCGGCTCCAAATCCTGGTGGCTATTTAGATTGGAGGCTTGGCCGCCGAGCACTAGAGGAGGATTCCACATAGCCGTGGAATTACAATTGTAGGGTATTCCACCTAGCTAAATCGCATTATAATTATATTGAACACTATTACATTATGCCCATGTGTTTTCAAATAATTTGATATGAAACTGCTTTATAATGGCTCTCACCTATATTGTGTAAAAATATTATATTTCTATTTGATTTCTCTGTGTACCAGTACTTTTGTATTTACCCCCTCCACTCCTAGGTTTGGAGGCACAGTCTAGGGGTCCAGACAACCAGTAGATTCCTTCCGACAGATCGCAGAATCAAGTGGTGAGCCTTCTATATTTCAGAAGTCCTGATGTTTGCAGTTTAATTTATCATTTATTAGTTTTCGGTCTACTAGAGGCCTTGTCCCAGTTTACAGATAGACATTTGTTTTAGTCATGTAGAAGAGATTTTGCAGACGTTATATAGATATTGTGTTGAGATTGTGGGACATTATTCCCCATTATTACTTTCGTATGATTCTTGACCATGTTTTCCTTATATTGTGTATCTTCCACATTTCTTTTATCATATGAATTCTATGCATGATTACCAGACAGATAGGGGTGTTTCGAGCCTCATGGTTCGGAATATTCATCACGGCTAGGGCCCCAGTTCAGGTCATAATAGACCCTTGCTTGGGTCAATTAGTCATCACGATGTGTCCCCTACCTAGGTAAAGTATCCATCGCAGAGCAACCCTTACTTGGGTTAACTGGATCTCGCAACGTGGGGCTATTGAGACTATTCACTATTTTGGGCATCCAAATTAGCCCTTACACTAGTCCAAAAAATCTGAAACTCATCGGAGATGACCTACAAGTGACCCTAATCATGAATCACTTTAAAAATCGACTACTAAGGCCGAGAAGGTCGAAAATAAAATCCTCCAAATTTGAAAGGCTAAAATGATTCTAAGTCTTGATACTTAGATAAATTTTTATAAGTTTGGGACCCCCTTAACAAGCTTAAAGGACTGAGTTAAGATAAGAATTTTGTAGGGTCTTACAATATCTCCCCCTTGAAAACATTCGTCCTCAAATGAGACTAACTAAGATAGGAGAACTGACAGACTGCAAGTACGTACTGGACATACACACCTGGAACATGACTTCATCGATGAGACTACTGTTATACTAGAATTTAATATTGAACATGCATATTTGATGCATGATTTCGTAACTGATATTACTGGTAAGGTGAGTTTATATATCTACTGAACATGCATGTTTGAAGCATGAGTACATGACTGAAGACAATTCATGAATGCATGACTTAGTATGCAATGATAACTGATACCAAGTTTGCGAGGAACATCTGAGCATGGAACTGAGTAAGTTTTTAAGGAAAGCTGTTGCCTTGAGCTGAGTCTGAGTTTGTGAAGAAGAGGTGATGATACTCTTTCCACATATCTGCTTCTACTTCCCATGTATCTCCCTTAACGGACTGATTTTGCTAAAGAACTTTGACTAGAGGGACTTCTTTGTTCCTCAGTCAGTGAATCTGATAGTATTGGATTTCAACTGGAGCCTCTTCATAAGAGAGACTGTTCTGAACATCTATGCTCTCTATAGGGACTACAGCTGTTGGGTCACCTATGCATTTATTTCGCAAGGATACATGAAACCCTGGATGGACTGAAGCTAAATTTGAAGAAAACTCAAGCTAGTAAGCTACCTTTATGAAACGGCTGAGAATTTGGTAAGGACCGACAAATCTGGGACTGAGTTTCCCCTTCTTCCCAAAACTCTTCACTCCTTTTATAGGAGAAATTTTCAAATACACGTAATCACTAATCTCCAACACGAGATCCTTTTTGCGTATATCTGTGTACGATTTCTGCCAGGTCTGAGCTGTCCTAAGCTTCTCCTTGATCAATTGGACTTTCTCTAAGGTATTAAATACCAAGTCATGCCCTACCACTATGTCCTTACCCACTTCAAACCAACCAATGGGAGATCGTCACCTCCTTCCATAAAACACCTCAAACGGAGCTATCTAAATATTGGAATGATAGTTGTTATTGTATATGAATTCAATCAAAGGAAAATGGTCATCCCAATTACCTTTAAAGTCTATCGCACACGCTCGCAGCATATCCTCTAAAGTCTGAATGGTCCTTTTTGCTTTACCATATGTTTGAGGATGAAAGGTTATACTGAGGTGAACTCGGGTACCAAGACCCTTTTGGAATGCCTTCCAAAAATAAGAGGTGAACTGGGTACCTCTATCTGAGATAATACAACGAGTACAAGGCAAACCCATTACAAAGTCCATGTTCACTTTTTCCCACTACCACATGGGAATGATGAACTCCTGTATAGACCTACTAGGCTTCTGATGCTCAATCTTAACCTGCTGATATGTTGAGAACTTAGCCACAAACTCTATAATGTCTCTTTTCATGCCACTCTAACAATAGATCTCCCACAAATCACGGTACATTTTAGTGGCCCCTGGATGCATAGAGTAGCACGCACTATGCATTTTTGCAAGAATTCGTTGTCTCAAGTCGTCTGCACCCAGCACACATAGCCGACCCTGACAACACCACACACTATTTTCCCCTTAGGAGAAAACCTATACTTTCTGATCTTTGACTGATTCTTTCAACTTGACTATACTGGGATCTTTATCCTACTTTTCCTTTACATCAGAAAATAGGGATAATTCTGAACTACTCTACACCTATACACTACCTTCTGCTGAATTGACTAAGCGGAAACCTAGTCAGGCAAGTTGATGAACTTCCTGAACTAACTTCTTCTTATCATCTCCCACATGAGTAACACTACCCATAAACATTCTACTGAGAGAATCAACCACTACATTGGCCTTGCCCGGATGGTACAGAATATTCAAGTTGTAATCTTTCAATAACTCCAACACCTTCTCTGACGGAGGTTTAGATTTTTTTGAGAGAACACATACTGGAGTCTCTTATGGTCTGTGAACACATCAACGTGCACCCCATACAAATAGTTCCTCCAAATCCTTAGGGCAAATACTACTGCTGCTAACTTAATATCATAAGTGGGGAAGTTCTTTTCATGGGGCTTAAGTTGTCTAGAGTTGCAGGCTATGACCTTTCTTCTCTGCATCAACACACACCCCAAATTGACCTTGGAAGAATCATAATACACAACGAAACCGTCTAAACCATCGGGTAAAGTCAACACTGGAGCTGTAGTGAGTTGAGTCTTCAACTCCTGAAAACTCTTTTCACAAGAATCTGACCAATGGAATTTAACTTTATTTTGAGACAATTTGTACATGGGGGATGCTATAGATGAAAATTTCTCAACAATTCGTCGGTAATAGCCATCCAAACCTAAGAAATGCCTGATGTCTAATAAAGGGATAGGTCTAGTCCAGTTTCTCACTACTCAATCTTTTGGGGATTAACTCTAATGCCTTCACCGAAAACTATATGGCCGAGGAAAGCTACTGACTGTAGCCAAAATTTGAACTTGTAGAATTTGGCGAATAGCTGATGGTTTTTGAGGGTCTATTATACTATTCTGAGATGGTCTGTATGATCTTGTTCTCTGCGGGAGTAGACTAGAATGTCATCTATGAAGACTATGATGAACATGTCTAAGTACTGCTTGAACACACGATTTATCAAGTACATGAAAATTGTTGGGTCATTTGAAAGACCAAAGGACATGACTAAGAATTCGAATTGACCATACTGAGTTCTGGAAGCTATTTTTGAGATATCACATTCTCTGACTCTGAGCTGATGATAGCTTGATCTGAGGTTTATCTTAGAAAAATAGCTGGAAACCTAAAGTTGATCAAACAAGTCATCGATTCTGGTAAGGGAATACTTGTTCTTAACCGTGACTTTATTTAACTGACGATAGTCACTATACATTCTAAGAGAACCATCTTTCTTACGCACGAATAAAAATGGTGCACCCCATGGGGACATACTGGGTCTGATAAATCCCTTATCTAGGAGATATTTCAACTGTTCTTTTAACTCCTTGAGTTCTGATGGAGCCATTCTGTATGGCAGAATAGATATAGACTGAGTATCTGGAAGGAGATCGATTCCAAAATCAATTTCCCTTTTGAGTGGAACTCTGGTAAGATCTTTGGGAAACATATCTGGGAATTCATATACGACCGGAACTGACTCAAGACTGGGAGTTTCTGAACTAGAGTCTTTGACTTGCATAAAATGATAGACACATCCCTTAGATATCATTTTTCTTGCCCTTAGGTAGGACATAAGATGACCCTTAAGTGTTGATGTACTACCCCTATACTCTAGGACGGGCTCATTCAGAAACTAAAACTGGACAATTCTGCAGTTGATTGAGGCATAGCAGGAGTAAAGCCAACCCATGTCGAGAATGACATAGAAACCAGTCATCTCTAATTTAACTGAGTATGCTAAAGTGACTTTCTGAGATACCATAACCGGACAGCTCCTGTATACTCGTTGGGCTATGGTAGATTTACCCATTGGGTAGAGACTGAGAAGGTATTTGCTAAAATTTTAAGACTGACTCCAAAGTCAACATCTATATAAGGATTAACAAAGGATAAAGAAGCCCCTGTATCTAACAAAGAATAAACATGTGAATGATAAACTTGTAATGTACCAGTGACCACATTAGGAGAACTCTCTTAATTCTGTCAGGACTAAAGAGTATAGAGCCGATTTGGGCGTTGCCCACTAGTGGCACTAGAAGTGGCACCCTATTGAATTATGTGATCAGACTAAGCTGGGGGACAATTATACTGACCCTAAAAACCTAACTCGGGACAATCTCTGACTTTGTGGCCTGGCTTTCCACAATGAAAACACCTATCACAGTCGGCTCTACAGATACCCTTGGGTTTATGCAACTTTTCTAATAAAGGGGATTAGTTCGGGCACTGTTGACGCTACCCTGAGGCTTAGGGCCTAGTATCCTATCTCTACTGTCGTATCTGAATTTTTGAACTGCAGAAATGGCTGGGGATAGAGCTGGGTCTAATGATTTTAGGCAAAACTGAGAACGATTCCCACCCTCTGTCTTAGGCTGAGCGAAGTTAAAACAACCTATGCTTGCTCTTTTGTTCTCCCTCTCCTCATTCCTATTCTTAGCCTCTTCTATCTGTTGAGCATGGACTATGAGCCATGCTATGTCCATCTCCTTAATCAACATTGTGGTCCTACACTCCTTGACGACATGCTAGACACCCTAAACACAAACTTACTCATCTTAGATCTGATATCTGCCACCACCTGAAGAGCGTATCTAGCTATTTAAGTAGACTTGAGAAAATACACTTTAATGGTCATATTTCTTGACTGAGATTGATAAACTCTAACACCTTGGCTTCTCTCAGATCTAGGGGAAACAATCTATCAAGAAAAGGAAAGGTAAACTCGTCCCATTCTATGGACCCTGCAACTGCGGCTCTCTTCTCTTTCCACTGCTTAAACTAAGAGTGAGCCACATCCTGCAACTGATATGCAGCTAACTCAGTGCTTTCAACAGTAGACACCCCATAACATTTGTAAACTTCTGCACCTGATCAAGGAACTCCTGTGGGTCCTCATCTAACTTTAACCCAAAAAAATAGAGGGTTTATACGAGTGAAGTCCTGAATCCTGGCAGTAGTTGTACTGACCACTAGGTTAGCTAGAACAGCAGTTGGACATTTATTTTGAGCTACCACAGAATGAGCTAGGGTGGTAAAAGCTGCTCTGAATTTAGCGTGGGTGACATGTTCATCTAGAGGATCTGGCTAGACGGGCTGGGGCTCTAGCTGGTGTCCCATTCCTCTTTCCTTAGTCCTCTTTGGGGGCATATTTTGTATACGAAAGAGGAACTTAGATTAGAAAGAGGGTTTAACTGGATCTCATACACACTCGCACGACATGAATATTGAAAGATAGAAAACTATTCCTAAGACATCTCATAACCTCCAGTGCATAAGTGTGGCATACAACACATCCATGTACAAAACTCTACTAGATGCAGCTTTCAGACTTTCGAGGACTCTATTGAACCTTAAGCTCAGATACCAAACTTGTAACTCCCCGAGTCTGTACCCTAAACGCTGCACGGTGATCATAATCTCGAAGGACAACAAGCTAGCCCATGACTGGTACCTATCATAATAATTGAATAATAATAATAATGTAATATGTTGAATTTTGGACGAAATTTTCCATAAGGTTCAAATCTATAGATAAAACTGAATACGGTATAACAATACCAAAACTAAAATATCTTTCTAAAAATACTCTAGTCTGAAAAACCTCTAAAATGTCTGAACTGTGGAGTTTATGGGACAAGCCCCAAACTAACTCCAACTACTAAAAGTGAACTGATAACTGAAATACTAAAAGAAAACAATCATGTCCTTAAACTATGAGGACTTACCGCTAACTCTGACTGCTGAAAGTCTAAACTGCTAAGGGTGCTTGGGAGGTCGCGCGTCTGAACCTATGATATAAGAAATCATAGCACCAAAAAAAGAAATGTGTCAGTACTTTAAATGTACTAGTATTCTCAGTGAGGTAGACTGAAATGCATGGGTTCATATCCATGAACAATACTAACTGAATATCATGAATATGACTGAATGAGAGTACATGCATAAATACGTATACTTTAACTGAAATCATGATAACACTGGATATTGAATCTTAATATTGATTTACTAATATTTGAGTATACTAATACTGAATTACTGATAACTTAATGACTGCATCTGCCAGTCCTAAATCTATGAAACTGTACTGGTTTCGGAGCTGAACTGAGTGATTGTATCTAATAGTCCTGAATCTGTAGAACTAAACTGAGTTCTATACTGAGACTGAATCTGGGACTTAGACTGTGGGAAGTAATCATCTAACTGACATGCCTCTTCTCTAACTGATTTGGGGTCCAACCTGTAACCCTAGTTTGAAGCATGTCAATACCATGCCACAGGTAAGGACAAGCCGAGTCACCCTCATCTGGCAGGTGCTCTGAAAGAGAATGGTGGGACCCTTAACTGGAAGGTTAAATCACCTCATCAACCCCCAACTGGTAGGTTGATGACTCTACCTACGCTGGCTACATAGTTCTGGAACTCAAGGACTGCTTTTAAGGATCATACCCTCTACTAGCAGGTGAGTCCCCATCCTTAAAATCACTCGGTGCTGAATCCTACTCCTAACTGAATAAACAATAAACTGATTCCTAGACTGTACTAATCTTGACTAAACCATTATTGATTATACTATTTGACTAAACTTAACTGAGTTCACTGAGTTTTTTGGCTTGATGAAATACTACTAAGATTTTCCTGAGTTCTATAACTAACTGGAGCTCTAGGTAAACAACTAAATTTTTGGGTATTGAATACCACCAGGACTCGATAGCATGAAAGGTAAATCATAGACTAAGCTTGGAAAGCATAATCGTGTGCACTTGTTCACAACTCATTCATGGAAATATTTTATCAAACAATTACATGTTACAACTTGCATATAAGCTAATATGACATGATCTCTTTCTCTTATTAGTTCACATGAGTAATTCATCAAGCACTTGGTGAGCATACATAGGCACATAACACAAAAATACAAGTAGATGAGGCTAGGGCTTGCTCTAGAGAGAGTTTATGAGTAAAGAATGAGATTTTTCCCTATAGGCTGATCAATGTTGTGTTAAGGCAGAATAAGGGTGGGGAAAATAACCCATTTAGCCCCACAACCCATATTAAAATAATGCTGAATAGGGCTACCCTAGAGTCGCGACCCCTACTTGGGTCAAGTATCCATCGCAACGCAACCCCTACGCTGGTCAAGTAACCATTGCGGCATGACCCTTACTTAGGTTAACTGGCCCTTGCGATGCAGTGCTGTCGTGACCCTTTACTATTTTGGGTAGCAAAATTCACCCTTACGCTAGTTCAAAAAATCCAAAACTCACCTGAGATGACCTACAAATGACCCTAATCATGAATCAATTTAAAAATTGACTAACTAAGGCCGGAAATGTTGAAAATAAAATTCTCCAAATTTGGAAGGCTAAAATGTTCTAAGTCTTGATACTTAGCTAAAATTTTCCAAGTCTAGGACCCCCTTAACAAGCTTAAAGGACTTGAGTTAAGCTAAGAATTTTGCAGGGTCTTACAATATCTCTCCTTTGGGAACATTCATCCTCGAATGAGACTAACTAATATGGGACAATTGACAGACTGCAAGTACGTACTAGACATACACAACTGAAAAATGATTTCATGGCTGAGACTACTGTTATACTAGAATTTCATACTGAACATGCATATTTGATGTGTGATTTCATAACTGATATTACTGGTAAGTTGAGTTTGTATAAATACTGAACATGCATGACTGATGCATGAGTACATGTCTGAACACGATTTATGAATGTATGACTAAATATGCAATGGTAATGATACCAAGTTCATGAAGAACATCTGAGTATGGAACTGAGTAAGTTTTTAAGGAAAACTATTACCTTGAGCTGATTCTAAGTTTGCAGAAAAGAGGTGACGATACTTGGGCCACATATCTGCTTCTGCTTCCCAAGTATCTCCCTCCATGGACTAATTCCACCAAAGAACTTTGACTAGTAGGATTTCTTTGTTCCTTAGTCAGCGAATATGATAGTCCAAGATTTTGAACGTCTTCATAAGAGAGACTATTCTGAACGTCTATGCCCTCTATAGGGACTACGGCCACTGGGCCACCTATGTATTTATTTAGCAAGGAGGCATGAAACACTGGATGGACTGAAGCTAAATTTGAAGGAAACTCAAGCTTGTAAGCTACCTTTCTGAAATGGATGAGAATTTTTATAAGGACCGACATATCAGGGATTGAGTTTCCCCTTCTTGCAAAACCTCTTCAATTCTTTTATAGGAGATATTTTCAAATACACATAATCACCAATCTCGATCTCAGACCCTCTCTGTGCATATATGCATATGATTTTTGCCAGCTTTGAGCTGCCCTAACCCTATCCCTGATCAATTAGACTTTCTCTAAGGTATCAAATACCAAGTTAGGCCCTACCATTGAGGCCTCACCAACTTCAAACCAACCAATAGGATATCTACACCTCCTCCCATAAAGCACCTCAAACGGAGCCATCTGAATGCTGGAATGATAGCTATTATTATATGCAAATTCAATCAAAGGAAAGTGGTCATCCCAATTACCTTTAAAGTCTATCGCACACGCTCGCAGCATATCTTCTAAAGTCTGAATGGTTCTTTATGCTTAACCATCTATCTGAGGATGAAAGGTTGTACTGAGGTGGACTCGAGTACCAAGACTCTTTTGGAATGCCTTTCATAAATAGGAGGTGAACTGGGTACCTCTATCTGAGATAATGGATAGTGAAACACTGTGTAGTCTGACCAACTCCCTGATATAGGGTTTGGTGTAATCCGCGGCTGAATAAGAGATATGGAATGGTAGGAAATAAGCTGATTTGGTCATCTTGTCTACAATGACCCAAACTGAATTCTGCTGACAACGAGTACAAGTCAAACCCATCACAAAGTCCATGTTCACTTTTCCCAACTTCCACGTGGGAATGTCGAATTCCTGTATAGACCCACTAGGCTTCTGATGCTCAATCTTAACCTTTTGACATATTAAGCACTTAGCCATAAACTCTGCAATGTCTCTTTCATCCTACTCTACCAATAAAACTCCCATAAACCATGGTACATCTTAGTGGCCCCTAGATGAATAGAGTAGCACGCACCATGCACTTCTATAAGAATTTTCTGTCTCAAGTTGTCTATACCCGACATACATATCTAACCCTAACAACGCAATACATCATCTCCCCCTTGGGAGAAAACCTCTACCTTCGATCTCTGGCTAATTCTTTCAACTTGACTAAAATAGGATCTTTGTCCTGCTTTTCCTTCACCTCAAAAACCATGGATGATTTTGAATTATTCTGTACCCATACTCTACCTTCTGTTGAATCGACTAAGTAGACACCTTGTCAGGTAAGCTGATGAATTTCCTGAACTAACTTCTTTTTATCATCTCCCATGTGAGCAACACTGCCCATAAACATTCTACTGAGAGCATCAGCCACTACATTGGCCTTACCTGTATGGTACAAAAAATTTATGTCATAATCTTTCAACAACTCCAACCACCTTCTCTGATAAAGGTTTAGATCTTTCTAAGAGAATACATACTAGACTCTCTTATGGTCTGTGAACACATCAATGTGGACCCCATACAAATAGTGCCTCTAAATCCTTAGGGCAAATACTACTGCTGCTAATTCAAGATCATAAGTGGGGTAGTTCTTTTTATAGGGCTTAAGATGTCTAGAGGCGTAGGCTATGACCTTTCCTTTCTACATCGACACACACCCCAAACCAACCCTAGAAGCATCACAATACACAATGAAGCCGTCTTAACTATTGGGTAAAGTCAACACTGGAGCTGTAGTGAGTCTAGTCTTCAACTCTTAAAAACTCTTTTCAAAAGAATCTGACCACGGGAATTTAACTATCTTCAAAGTCAGTATGGATATGAGGGATGAAATAGATGAAAATCCCTTAACAAACTGTTGGTAATAGCCGGACAAACCCAAGAAACTCTTTATGTCGGACAGAGGGATGGGTCTAGGCCAGCTTCTCACTTCTTTGATATTTTAGGAATCAACTCTAATGCCATCAATAGAAACTATATGGCTGATGAAAGATACTGACATTAGCCAAAATTCCCACTTATCAAATTTTGCGAATAGCTGATGGTTTTTGTAAGGTCTGTCATACTATTTTGAGATGGCCTGCATGATCTTGTTCACTATGGGAGTAGACAAGAATGTCACCTATGATGACTATGATAAACATGACCAAGTACTACTTGAACACACGATTCATCAAGTCTATGAAAGCTTCTGGGGCTTCGGTAATGCCAAATGACATGACTACAAATTCAAAGTGACCATATTGAGTTTTGAAAGCTATTTTTGGGATGTCACATTCTTTAACTCTAAATTGATGATAGCCTGATCTCTTAGGAAAATAGTTGGCACCTTGAAGTTGGTCAAACAAGTCATTAATTTTGGGAAGGGGATAGTTATTCTTGACTATGACTTTATTTAACTAACAGTAGTCAATACATATTCTGAGAGAACCGTCTTTCTTATGCATGAATAGAACTAGTGCACCCTGCGGAGATACACTGGGTCAAATGAATCCCTTATCTAGGAGATATCTAAGTTGTTCTTTTAACTTATTGAGTTCTACTAGAGCCATTTTATATGGCAGAATAGATAAGGGCTGAGTATCTGGAAAGAGATCGATTCCGAAATCAATTTCCCTTTTGGAAGGAACTTTGGGAAGATCTTCGAGAAACACATCTGGGAATTCATATGCGACTAGAACTGACTCAATACTGGGAGTTTCTAAACTAAAGTCTTTGACTCATATAAGATAATAGACATATCCCTTAGATATCATTTTTATTCCCTTTAGGTAGTAAATAAGATAACCCTTAAGTGCTGAAGTACTACCCCTCCACTCTAGGATAGACTTATTTGAAAACTAAAATTGGACAATTCTATTTCTACAATCGACTAAGGTATAGATAAATGAAGTCAATCCATGCCGAGGTTGACAACGAAATCAGTTATCTATAATTTGACTAAGTCTGCTAAAGTGACTTTAAGAGATATGATAACCAGACAGTTCCTGTATACCATCGGGCTATGGTAGATTTACCTACTAGGGTAGAGACTGAGAAGGGCTCTGCTAAAATTTTGGGACTGACTTTGAAGTCAACAACTATATAAGGATTAACGAAGGATAAAGAAGCTCCTAGATCTAGCAAAGCATAAATATTAAATGATAAACATATAACGTACCAGTGACCATATTAGGAGAACTCTCCTAATCCTGGCGGGACTAAAGAGCATAGAGTCTGTTTGGACGTTGTCCATTGGTGGCACTGGAAGCGGCACCTTGTTGATTTGGGTGATCGGACTGAGCTGGGGGATGGTTATACTTACCCTGAAAACCTGACTGAGGAAAATCTCTAACTCTATATCCTGGCTTGTGATAACCAAAACACCCATCACTTCTGGCTCTGTAGATACCCTGGTACTTTTTGCCATATTTCTAACAAAGGGGATTGGTTTGGGCACTGCTGACACTACACTGAGACTTAGGGCCTGGCGCCCTATCTCTATTGGCGTCTCTAAATTTTGGAACTGGAGAACTGGATGAGGACAGAGCTGGAACTGAGAATTTTAGGCAAAACTGAGAACGATACCCACCCTCTGACTTAGGATGAGAGAAGTTAAAACTACCTATTCTCGCTCTCTTGTTCTCCCTCTCCTTCTCCCTATACTTAGCCTTCTCTATCTACTGAGCATGGACCATGAGCTTGTCTATGTCTATCTCCTTAATCAACATTGCGGTCCTACACTCCATGACCATACTGCTAGACACCTCAGACAAAAACTTACTCATCCTAAATCTGCTATCTGCCACCATATGAGGAGTGTATCTATATAGTTGAGTTAACTTGAGAGAATACTCATTCATGATCATGTTTCCCTACCTGAGATTGATAAACTCTAACACCTTGGCCTCTTTCAGCTCTAGAGGAAAGAATCTATCTAGAAAAGTATTGGTAAACTCCTCCCATTCTATAGACCCTGCATTGTGGCTCTCTCCTCTTTCAACTATTTGAACTAAGAGTAAGCCACATCCTACAACTAATATGTGGCCAACTCAGTGCTCTCAATAAAAGATACCCCCATAATATCGGTAACGTTCTACACCTAATCAAGAAATTCCTGTGGGTCCTCATATGACTTTGACCCAGAAAAAAATGGAGAGTTCATTCGAGTGAAGTCCTAAATCCTGACAGAAGTAGTATTGGCGACTAGGTTGGTCAGAACAGCAACTGGGCATTTATTTTGGGCTCCTACAAATTAAGCTAGGGTGGTGAAAGCATCTCTGGATTTAGCGTGGGAGACATGTTCATCCAGAGGATCTGGCTAGATGGGCTGGGGTTCTGGCTGGTCTCCCATTCCTCTTCTATTAATCCTTTTTAGAGGCATATTCTATAAATAAAAGAGAAACTTAGATTAGAAAGAGTATTTAACTGGAGCTCATGCTCACTCGCACGACATGAATACTGAAAGAAGGAAAATTGTTCCTAAGACATGTCGTATCCTCATGTCCATAAGTGTGGCGCAAAACACATCCATGCACAAAACTCTACTAGATGCAGTTTTCAGACTTCCTAGGACTCTATTAAATCTTAGGCTCTGATACGAAGTTTGTAACGCCCCGAGTTTGTACCCCAGATGCTACATGGTGCTCATAATCCCAAAGGACCACAAGCTAACCCATGACTGATACCTTCTGTAATTATTGAATAATAATAATAATAATGTAATATTTGGAATTTAGGAGAAAACTTCCCATAAGGTTCAAATCAATAGATAAAACTGAATATGGCATAACAATACTAAAACTAAAATATCTTTATGAAAATACTCTAGCCTAAAAAGCCTCTAAACTGTCTGAACTGTGGAGTTGATGGGACAATTCCCTAATTAATTACAATTACTGAAAGTGAACCGATAACTAAAATATAGAAATAAAAAATCATGTCCTTGAACTATAAGGACTCACTGCTAACTATGATTGCCGAAAGTCTGAACTGCTAAGGGTGCTCAGAGCTCGTGCATCTGAACCTATGATATAAGATATTATAGTGCAAAAAAAAGTCATGCGTCAGTACTTTGAATATACTGGTATGCTCAGTGAGGTAGGATGAAATGCATGGGCTCATATGCATGAACAATACTAATTGAATATCATGAATATGACTGAATAAGAGTACATGCATGAATACGTATATTATAACTAAAATCATGATAACACTGGATACTGAATCTGAATACTGATTAACTTATATCTGAGTATACTGATACTGAATTACTGATAATTGAATGACTGTATCTGCCAGTCCTGAATCTATGGAACTGTACTAGGTTTTGAACTAAACTGAGTAACTGTATCTTACATTCTTGAATCTGTAGAACTGAACTGAGTTCTATACTGAGACTGAATCTGAGACTGAGACTGTGGGAAATAATAATCTAACCGACATTCCTCTTCTCTAACTGATTTAGGGTCTAATCTTCAACCCTAGTTGAAAGTGTGTCAATACCGTGCCATGGGTAAGGACAAGCTGAGTTACCCTCATCTGGTAGGTGATCTAAAAGAGAATGGTGGAACCCTCAACTGGCAGGTTAAATCACCTTATCAACCCTCAATTGTAGGGTTGATGTCTCAACCTACGCTAGCTACGTAGTTCTAGAACTCAAGGACTTCTTCTAAGGATCATACCCTCTACTAGTAGGTGAGTCCCCATCCTTGGGTTCACTCGATGCTGAATCCTACTCCTAACTGAATAGACACTGACCTGATCCCTAGACAGTACTAAGATTGACTGAACAGTTACTAATTATACTATTTGATTGAACTAAACTGAGTTCACTGAGTTTCGTGGACTGACGGAATACTAGTAAGATATTCCTGAGTTCTGTAACTAATTGGAGCTCTAGGTAAACAGATAAGTTTTGGGTATTGAATACTCCCAGAGCTTGATAGCATGAAAGGTAAATCATAGCATAATCATGAAAAGTATAATCATGTGCACTTGTTCACAACTCATTCATAGAAATATTTTATCAAACACTTGCATGATACAACTTGCACATAAGCTAACAAGATATGATCTCTTTCCCTTATTAGTTCACATGAGTAATTTATCAAGAATTTGGTGAGCATACATATGCACATAACACTAAACAACAAGTATACATCATAATTCAAATCCCCGTAGACAATTTCAAGGGTTTTACATAGATCCTCATGATAATACATACATTTCAATTAACCTCACATGAAACGTATCATAAAACATGGATTAGAATCCCAATTAATCATTATAAATATGGATATAGTCAAACCCAACATGGAATTCATGAAATTCATAAACTTGAAGTTTAAAAATAGTTTCTTGGACTCCAAGGCTGGAGGGACCCTTGGATGAACACTTCACATAACTTGATTACTACTTTCAAGAAGATTGAAGTGAGTTCATGAGACTTGAATTCTTGAAATTGATAAGGCTAGGGATTACTCTTAAGAAAGTTTAGGAGTAAAGAATGAGATTTTTCCCTATAGGATGATTAATTTCGTGATAAGGCTGAATAAGAGTGGGGAAAATAACTGATTCGCCCTCACAACCCATATTAAAATAATGTTGAACAGGGTTACCCTCACTTTGATACCCCTGATTGGGTCAAGTAGCCATTACGATGCGACCCCTACTCGGGTTAAGTAACCATCATGGCGCGACCCTTACTTGGATTGACTGGCCCTCGCGACGTGGGGCTATCATGACCCTTCACTATTTTGGGCATCCAAATTTGCCCTTACGCTAGTCCAAAAAATCCAAAACTCACCTGAGATGACCTATAAGTGACCCTGATCATGAATCAATTTAAAAATAAACTAACTAAGGTCGTGAAGGTCGTAAATAAAATCCTCCAAATTTGGAAGGCTAAAATAATTCTAAGTCTTGATAGATAAAATTTTCTATGTCTGGGACTCCCTTACCTATCTTAAAGGACTGAGTTAAGCTAAGAATTTTTTAGGGTCTTACATTTATAGATGCAACAATTTTTAGCTGCTGCAGTTGAAGAAAGAGAAGCAACTGAAGAGTCCCTATTAGCTAAAGAGGCTAGATTAGCTTAGTAAGGAGACCAATCCAGGCCTAGATAGGTAGTCAAGTGTTGAGATAAAGTTCAAATAGGCAGAGCTCTATTGATCTCTATATATCAGAATTTGCAACCATATAATGAAGACGAGGATATGGGATATGTTGAGCCTACTGAGATAGGAGCCATCATTCCTCCTGCTTTACCCCCAATGTTATGTTATCCATTACTAGTTCAATGATCCAATTATTAAACTTGTAGGGTATGTTTGTGGGATCAACAATTGATGATGCAAATATGCATTTTGCTGATTTTACTGGGATATGTATGTCATATACTATTCTGAGGGGAGATTAGGAAGCTTTGAGGTTGAGGTTGTTCCCATTTTCACTAACAAGACAAGCATCACTATGGTTAGGGGAACTTTCCAGAAGTTCAATCACTACTTGGAATGAGTTGCATATATAGTTTCTAAAAATATTCTTCCCTCTTGTAAGAATGATACAGTTGAAAGATGAAATTTACAATTTTAGATAGTTACCTGCAGAATCCATAAATGAGGAATGGTTTAGATTTAAGAAAAAGCTGAGCATGGTACCTAATCACAGAATCACGGGGTCTAATTCATTGGAAATCTTTTATAGATCACTGAACGTCAGTTAAAGAGAAATGATAGATACAATTTTGGGAGGTTCATTTATGCATCTTAGGTGGGACACTGCGTAGAATATGCTAGATAATATTTTGGTGACTAATTGAGGTTGGCATACTAGAGATGTTAAGTGTGGTGCAGGTACTTATGCAATTAAAAAAGCCAATGATTATGGAACTGGTTAGGATTTTGTAGCACAAGAGGTTGCACAACTTTGGACAGATATTGTAATACTTACAAAATAATCCACAACGATGTGTGTTGAGAAAGTAAATGCAGTTGGGGCACAAGGTTCTACTAAAATAACTTTTGAGACTGAATCTAAAAAGAAAGCAAAGTATCTTCATCAATAGATGGCGGGTTTTCGAGCCCAAGGGTAAGGGAATCAAGGTCAGAACTATTACAATGATAGATACAGAGATAAAACTAGAGAAAGAGATAGTGATTGGTGGCAGAAAAATAATTATTAGGAGAAGAATGATAGGTATGTTCGACCAGGTGGTCATGATTCAGAATCTAGTATGGAGGCTATGTTTTCAAATTTAGTCAAAGGCCAAGACAATCAAGAGAGTTGTCTTAAGAAGATTAAGGAAGATCTCATTGGGCTAAACCAGAAAGTTGAATCACATTCTACAATAATCAAATAATTTGGTCAGATGTTTTCCATAATAAATCAAAGGCATCCAAGCGTTCTCCCTAGTAACACGATGCTTAATATACAGAATGATATTCACTCCCATGCCATTACCACTCAAAGTGGTAAAACCATTATGGATCTGACTGCACCTATTATATATGATACAAAGCATGATGATAATCCTATTGATATAGAGAGTAGTAACAAGAAGATAAAGGAAAATACAAGTTTGAGGAGCCTATATTGAAGTCCATCCCAAAAAAACTCCCACATTTTCCTCAAAGACTAAAAATAAGAAAGAAGATAGTAAGTATTAGAAATTTTTATCAATGTTAAAGGAGCTGTCAGTCAACATACCACCTATAGAGAAATTTGAACAAATGCCAGGTTATGCAAAATTCATGAAGCATCTAATAACCAAGAAGAGGTTAGTCAATTATGATCCAGTTGACAACATTCATTACTATAATGTTGTAGCTACAAGATCATTGATAGAGAAGATGGAGGATGCTGGTGCATTCATTATTCCTTGCACCATTAGATCTTTTAACTTTACTCGGCCACTATGTGATTTAGGAGCTAGTATTAATCTTATACCATTAGTGGTGTTTAAGAATTTATGGTTAGGAAGGCCTAAAATAACCACCATGAGACTAGTGGTGGAAGATAAGATGGTGAAAAAGTAGTTGGTATTCTATATGATGTATTGGTGAAGTGGATACTTTTATTTTTCCTATTGATTTTATGATATTAGACGGTGAAGTGGAATTTCAAGTTCCAATTATTTTAAGAAGACCATTCTTGTCTATAGGAAGGACTTTGATATATCTTGAGTTAGGACATATTAGTTGAGACTCAATGATGAGCAGGTAATATTCACCGTATGCAAGTCCATGAGGTAGCCAAATGAATTGAGGGTGATTTCCTTGATTAACATGTATGATGATAAGATGGTTTCCTTCTATGATGTTGATACAGTAACTATTTGGGATAATACTTCCGATATTGTTCCTATTGAAGAAAGACTGGGTGTTAAAGCTTTAGCAGCCATGATCATGAACATTGACAGTGATGGTATTGGAGTGGCTCTTATACTTTTACACCAAAGAAACTTGATTTGGATTTTAAAAATAGAACTACTCAACCTTCTCTCCCATCTATTAAGGATCCACTAGTCTTACAGTTGAAGTCCCTCTCTTCTCATTTGTGATATGCATTTTTTAGGGGCCGACAACACTTTGCTAGTAATTATTAAGCTAACTTGATACAGACAGAAGTTGAAGTGTTGTTATTAGTGTTGCAAAGATTCAAGAGGACCATTTTTTAGTCTATTTCAGATATTATAGGTATCTCACCTAGTCTTTTGTACTCATAAGATCCAACTTGAACTGGATTGTATTCTAAGAATAGAACATCAGGATCGACTAAATCCTTCAATGTAGAAGGTAGTGAAGAAAGATATAATCAAGTGGCTTGATGTTGGTGTAGTAAATCCCATTGCTGATAACAAGTGGGTCAGTCCAGTACAATGTGTTCCAAAGAAAGGTAGTATTATTGTTGTGCCTAATAAGAAGAATGAGTTAGTGCTAAGAGTCCAGTCACAGGATTGAGAGTGTGCATAGATTATAGAAAACTGAATGTATGGACCCAGAAGGATCACTTTCCCATGTCCTTCATGGACCAGAGGAGCCTACTTGAGGCTTGTCATTCCTTACCAGTTACGGGTCATCATTGAGGAACCCACACAGTCGGTAAAATCTTGCAATGTGAGTTCTATTGGAAAATATTTACAAAGATGCACATAATTTTGCTTCAGCTTATGATCAATGTCAATGCCAAGTTAATATCTATAGAAGCCATAAAATCCCCATGACACCCATCTTAGAGTTAGAATTATTTAATGTTTAGGGGATAAACATCATGGGTCCTTTTGTGAGCTTATTTGGCATAAGTACATTCTAGTGTCACCGCATTCTTGAAAAAGCACATCATTTCTCGATTTGGAACACCACGTGCTATAATTAGTGATAGTGGGTCACATTTTTGTAATTGTCTATTCAAAAGTTTGCTTGAGAAGTATAGAGTAAAACATAAGGTGGCAACAACTTATCATCCGCAGACTTGTGGACAGGTTGAGGTATCCAATAGAGAAATCAAGTCCATCTTGGAAAACATAGTAGATACCAATAGGACTGTTATATGGCAAGTCATGTCACTTGCCTATTGAACTTGAACACAAAGCAATATGGGCCTTGAAGAAGCTGAATTTTGTGTGGGAGGATAAAGCAAAGTCAAGGATGAATAAAATGAATGAGTTGGATGAACATCCACTCTGGGCTTATGAAAGTTCTGCACTTTACAAAAAAATAAAGATGCATCATGATTGCTAAATTGATAAAAGAATATTCGAGAAAGGTGACCAGGTATTGCTTTATAACTCTAGACTTCTCTTGTTTCCATGTAAGTTGAAGTATAGGTGGTATGGTCCATTTATAGTGACAAGAGTTTATCCATATGGTGCTCTAGAATTAAAGTAAGATGGTGACTCCTCATTCAAAGTGAATGGGAAAATAGAAAAGCATTATATGGGTAAAAATAAAGAAATGTATGATTTTTGAGATAGACCTTGGTGAATTTTAAGTAAGGCAATTACGTCGTACCACGATGTTAAATCAAGCATTGCATGGGAGGTAACCCATGAGACTACTAATAGAAATCTAGTATCCAACCTAGCCCCTTATTTTAAAGATGTTAAATCAAGCACTGCATGGGAGGTAACCCATGTTTTCTACTTAGTAATTTATAGGGTAATATATGTGTTCAGTGTGCAGAATTAAAAATTGTAGAAAAGAGCCAAGAATTCCAGAAAATAAAGTCATAAGGACTCTTCACGAGTCGTACCTTAATGAGATGACTCAAGAGTAAGAGTTGTAAGGACCTCGGAGTTGATTTAGATCCAGGTAACTGGTCACTAGAATCCTTACGATTCTCAGAAAAAGTCATTGCCTCTAGATAAGACTTGTCACCATTAGTCGTACCAACTCTAGAACCCAGGTAAAGTTCAAAGTCTTTATAAAAAGAGGAAAAGACCCGTAACCATTGGTTATGAGTCATTCATATGACACATAAACAAACTTACCAGGTCAAGGGTCAACCCCTCCCAACTAACTTATTTTAAACAAAAAGGGGTACTCGATTTAGGTACCCAACATTATAAACCTCCATTGTTGATTGATCTCTAAGATCTAAATGAACGAAATCACTCTAAAACACATAAATTCATTTGGTTCTCTCATATTTCATGAATTTCTCAAGCATTTGGGACAGAAAAGAGAAAAACTCAAGACAGGTAACTTATCAACCAAACAGGTAAGTTTTTGAGCTTATAGTCTCTAAATTTTGAATTGATTAAGAACTTGAGTTGAGATTTTAGCATTTCTTCGAGTTAAATATCTATGTGTATTGAAATTTTGACCCCTAATGCTTATAAATTGAGTTTCAAATGGGATTTGGGGTAAACTTAAATGTGTGTAATAAAAGTATGTGTTTTTTAACTAAAATAGGGTAGTAATGTTGTATATTGAAGGGTAGTTTTGGGATTGAACATTGAAACCAACTCAAAGTTAAACCTCTATGTTAAAGTCGATACGAGGCTCCTTACGACTCATACCAACAAGTAACCAATTATAGCAATACTTATAACCACTGACAACATGAA
This sequence comes from Capsicum annuum, assembly GCF_002878395.1. NCBI lineage: Eukaryota > Viridiplantae > Streptophyta > Magnoliopsida > Solanales > Solanaceae > Capsicum > Capsicum annuum. The sequence goes on along the minus strand of NC_061120.1, from coordinate 30,976,618 downwards.
GGTCTAATTGAGTATAGGTTTTGATATGGGTACGACTTACCTATATGAGTCATATCTGACCCCTATGACTTGTAAGCACACATCATAATGACATGGGGAGGTAACATATAATAGAGTTTTATTTCTGTCCTAGTTATGAGTGTTGGCAACGAGTCATAAACTGTCTTTATGACTGGTTAGTAGTACTCGTAAGCTGTCTAGTGAACCTTCATGTATATACTATTTAACTGACGACTCGTACATATGAGCTGTATCCATTGAATACAACTAAGATCCCTAAGTCTTATAAAGTTCAATAAGGCACATTAACAAAAAAAATTTTGCTTTTCTTTGTCAGTACTTAGATATGACTGATTGATCTAATGCACATGGGTAATATGGCTCCTAAAGGTGACTCGTCCAAGAAGAATACCAAGAAGAACCCAAATCCAAAGGTTAATTACCATCTCACAGACGAGAAGGAAAGCGACTCAAGTGGTGATGTAGTAGAGTACCCCATAAAAAAGAAAGTAGACCTAAGGGAAAAACACCCTTGGGGAAAGAAAGTAGTCACTCTAGAGGACACACCTCCAAGGGTCCTAAAATAAAGAATTCGAGTACTTACCCTTCACACTCACCATTATCTTTAGAGGATGATGAGTATGACAAAAATAAAGAACCTGAGGATGATGCAGGGGTAGAAGAAAATGTTGAATCAAGCTCAAATGAAGAAAAATCGGAGAATGAGAGTGAAACTGAGGAGTATGTGTCACCTATGACTATTTAGGAACCACCCAAGACTTCTTACCCATTGAACCCGCTCCGATGCCAATCGATGAATAGTGGGGGTACCCTTCTATATAGGAAATGTACAATGATGGGTTACATATACTCCTTGCTAATGTAATAATCAAAAGAAGTCTCTATCTTTAAAGGAGGTTAACCACCATAGGCATGGATGAGTTGCCTAAATTTGAGGCTAAATTTCGGCAGTACGATTGTCAATGGATGATGACAACACTAAGAAATTATATTCTTACACTAGTGTGAGAATTTTATATTGCGTATAAAGGGGAGTTAAAGAGGAAACATCCATCGGGAAACTTGTGAAGGGGTGGTGATCCAGTTACATCATTAATAGGTCGAGAAGTGCAGATGAACATCTCCCCACTGTCTTTTTCATGGTTCTTAAATAGACTAGATTTTAAGTCACCAGTAAACACCAGCCAGATGGATTACCACATGGATAAAATACGGAAGATTATGAGGAAGTAGTTGGGGTCGAAAGATAAAATAAGGCATTTTCAATGGATTTTATGGTTTGTTTCTTTGAACGGGGAGAAAGTCGGTTAGGTGTTAGGTGACCCAGGAATGGATTCACAGAAGATAGAAAATCACACTTTAATATATGAAACAAAATCTTATAGGACATTGGCTCTACATAGAATGTGTCCCACTATTGGGGACAATGTGTTCAACCCGTTTCAAGCGACCTTAATAGATGGATTTATGTTGGGTTATGAGTTCGATGTGGGACAATCTTTAGCAAGAAAATTATGATACCGAGCAGTGGGCACAGTAAAGTATCTTCCAGAATTTCCATGTATGATCACCCATATTTTTTTTGTTGTAGGGGTGCAAGAATTTCCAGGGATAGACCAATTCATCGAGCCTAAAAACACTGTGGATTTATGGTTGATTCATGATGTAGTAAGCCCTATGGCCAGGCAAGCTAGATGAGGAGCTGAAATTTTAGCAAAAATATACAAGAGTCAGGGCAGACATTCTAAGGCCGTAAGGGAAAATAGGATAGAGGACACCACAGGTGAAGGTGTGCAGACCTAGCCATATACATTTGATGCAACAGGTACAGTCAGTGCCCCTCCTCCTGCACAGTCTACACTACCTCTCTCAACTTTCTCTAGAGATGCACCACGAGGGTATGTGATCATTTTCCAGTCCAGTTCAAATGATATTATACACAGGTTGGGAATGGTGGAAGCAAAAGTGTAGTTAATGGAAGAAGGTATGAAGCCATGGGTTGAAAATAAGCTGGAAGAATAAAATAGATGGGTGCAGGGTAGGTTGGATGATTTTGAGCAAAGAATGACCTATCATTTGGGAAGGAGCCAAATACCGAACACTGCAGAGGTGAAAGTTAAGGTGGCAAACATAAATAAAATAGTGAATAAGATGTATGATAATTTAGTTATCCCAGCACCTATCATTATAGAGATTAAGCCAGAAATAAAAGTTGAAAACATTTAGAGTATTTTGAATGAAAAAGAAAGACAAGAGATAAAAAAGAGAAAGAACCAAAGCACAGAAAAAGAAAACTTGAATAAACCAATGAAAGATAGCATACAGACTGAGAAGGATCGGTAGGTGAGAGTCTGAGAGATACAAACTGGTGTCAGTAGCTTGAAACTGATAAATAATAATTTTAAGAGGGGCAGTGATATATCCCATATGATTGACATACCATTGAACGCACTGAACACAACCGATTCCACTATTTTGGATACAATCACGATATTTGGAAGAACTACTATTAAGGATGGTGAGACCCTATTTGAGGGTCCACATGTTGATGAAACATAAGCTAGCACCTTGAGGACCCAGGAATGTCTTTTCTCCCTTGTATTACATTGATAGATGCACTGGGGATAGTGCATAGGATTTAATTTAGGGGTGGGGGTGTGACAAGGTCCACAAGTTATACTTTCCATGTTTCGAAACCAATGGCTACAATTTGAAAAGCTGTGAACCGACATGTGTTTGTTGCTTTTGTGTGTTGTGTGATACTAAAATAGGAGGAAAATTTGTAATTGTAGAAGTAAATATGGTTTTTAATGATTATGCTGAGTCTGTTTGATTTTGAAAAATGATGCTGAGAAAATTGATACCCCTCCTTGAATTTTGTTGATTGTGTGATGTTTGTATGTTTGAGAGATGACTGTTAATATGATAATGACTTTAAAATTAGGTATAGAACAAATATGACAAATAATTGTATAACTTGATAAATAGCACCTTGTTTTATGGCCCTATGCGAGTGTGTGTGAGGCATTACCCAGTTCCCAGTGTGTCAGAATCTAAAACTTGCCTGATTACTCTTACCTAGGGTTCAGGATAGTTGAGTAGGAGATGATCATAGGACATTCTTATTTTGGTTCCACTCAATACTAAATTCCTAACCAAATTATAAATGAATACCTTGATCCAAAAAGTTGAGCCTAATTGAATCATTTATTAATTAGATCGATTTCACCTTCCTATTTTACTTACAATAAACCTATTTTAGCCCCGGTCCTTCTTGGACACTGTGCACCACAATTAAGAAAAATATCCTAAGTTGAGGGTGGCTATTTTATGGATGTGTAGGGAAAAATGAGTATGAAGAAATTCGTGTAGAAAGAAAATTAAAGAAAGACAGTTGCAGAGAAAATAAAAGATAATAAAAGAAAAACAAAATTGCAACAAAAGAAAAAAAGGATAAGAAAAGAAAGTAAGAAAAGAAAATCGCACCTAGTCGAGTCTGAATGTGCTTTGAAAAGTGGAGAAATAAGGGCAGAAATAAAATAAAGAAGGGACAAGCGACACCTACTAGAGTGGAGCTTGGGCAGGTGTTGACCAGGCTTCTAAAGGGTTAGTATTCCTCCCCCACCTCAGGATTATGTTAATGAAACAAAAGTTGTAGCAAAGCAGAGAATGGAGCTAGAGGTGGAAATACTAGCTAGGATTGTAGCTGAACCTCCTAAGTTTGTCGAGGTTGTTCAACATATGTTATCCTTTCTGAGTGGGTTTGGATAGGACTGGATCCACTCCTACTATACCCATTTTTTAGGTTCCTATTGTTCTGCCTACAATTTTTATTGGTCCTAGGATAGATGCATCAGTGAGTGATGCTTTCTCTTATCCATTTTGTGTTCTATTATAATTAGCTAAGAATATTATTAAGTCCTTAAAGATGAAACCACCTACCTTCTAGGGTACCAAGTTTTTAAATGCTTTTGTGTTCACGTTTGAGTATTATGAGAAGTTGTTAAGGATGGGTATTATTCAGCAACATGGAGTTAAGTTTTGACTTTTCTATTGGATAAGGATACTAAGCAATGATGGAGGGAGTAAGTTGAATGTAGATCACTGGTGTTACCCTCATTGACTTGGGAGTAGTTTCATTCCTTGTGCTTAGAGAAGTATGTGCCATGGGGTAGAGTGATATATCAGTCACAGACTATGAGGATAAGTTCCATACTTTTTCCCACTATGCCACTTAACTATTTTCTATTGAGGAGGATAGGATTTGATGATTTTTCATGGTTATAAATTATGATCTTCAGGTTTTGTCTATGCATATGACTTCTGCAAGGAAGCTGTTCAATGAAGTTCCAGATAATGTGTAAAAGTTGGAAGGGGTTACACAAGTAGGTCAGGTCAAGATGTTAGCCATGAAGTCCTATATATTAGGAATTTTAATGGGTCTTTCTCTAAAGGAAACAGTCAACAGACCTATTAAGCTCATTCAATTTAGTTATCCTTCCCATCTTCTACCACTCCTAGAATATGTTGAGTTGTCTAATGATGGTTAATAAACTATGAGTCTGAACCTATATTATAAGATAACATAGCGCATAAAAAAGTATGAGATCAACACTTTGAATGTTCTGGTACATAAGGCAAGGACTACTAAAATACACGTGAAATCTGAACATGGATGCATGAACATGTAAAATTGAGAATGCATGGCCAAGTATAATATGTACTAATATGATGTGCGTAAATAAATATTTGAAATATTTAATATCTGAATAATTGAAAAGATCAGTAGAATTGGTTAAATCAATATTGAAATCTAACTACTTGGCCAACCAAACCTGAACTAAAATAGACTGAGTACTAAATAAAACTGTGGGAGTTATCATGTAATTGACATAAACTATGTGAGCTATTATGGAGTCCATGGTCTAACCTATATTGAGAAGGGATGTTATATCCTTGCCATTGGAGTAGAACCTGAACTAAACTAGAGTGATCACTAAACTGAGCCTATATTAGGCAAGGGAAAACACTCTCTAGAGAGGTCCCTAAACTATGGTGGCACGTAGTTTCTGGGAAGTAGGATGCACTCAACCCATACTTCCCTCTCGGTGCTAAACCTTCTCCTAACTAAAAACCATTAAAATATTAACTGATGCATGCGCTAATAACTTATTTTCTCACATAAGGTATTTTAAAACTGACAGTGCATACCTAATATGAAGAAATCATGAACATGTAAAACTTATAATTTAACATGAAATAATAATGGGTATAATTGTAAAATCATGAGTTGAATAACTCATTACTTAGAAAGTTTGAAACATAAGTAAACATATAGGTATCGAGTGTTCATAACTTGACAGCATTGAATGGTTACAAAATTCGATAACAACACTTAAAAACAGTAACATAAAGTCATAATTCAAAGACCCAATGCTTTATAGATTGCATGAATTTGAACATGGGAATGAGTTAACCTTTAGAGCATCTTATGTTTGTAGAATATATAGAATAATTCAAGAATTTGACATGATATTAACTAAACATGACATGGGGTTTGAAAGTTCAAGCATATAGGATCATGATTCACATGGGATAAAACTGTTACTATAGCTTGAATGTAAGCTAATGGGAAAACATGGAGGAATTTCATGATTTACATTAAACTTGATCATAAATTAGAGTATAATTCATAATTTAACAAAAAGATGGTTTTGGGGCTCAATGGGTAAAGGGGCCCATTGATGCATACCCCACATACCTAAAGTAGAAGCTTTGGGAAGATCCTAGGAATTGATCTTGTTCTTGAGGAACCCTAATTACTTGAGGAAGAAGAGAAAAACGTCCCTCTTGACTTTCTTTGGTGAAATTAAAGATTTTGTCGTGATTTAGGGCTTTGGGGTTTTTTATACCACCCCTTGTGCATCCAAAATGGCATGGGTTTGAATTTTAAGGGAGTGGGAAAAGACATAAAGGCCCTTGGAAAAACGTGCAGGAAAAATACCTCCAGTCATTATGATTTAGCTTGCGACTCAAAATGACTAGTTATGACTCATGGTCTAAGTCGTAGCCTAGGATAATGTGATTCTAGGTACATTTTGGTTTGACTAAGACTTGCCAACTAATGACTCATCATGACTGATTACGAGTTGTGAGGTGGACTCATAGTTAGAAGTTGAGGCCTTGGGTCACACACTGGTTAGGTTACGGGTCCATGTAAAGACTCGTAAGGTCTAGTTAGGAGTCGTATACTGGACTCGAAACCACTGGAGAGGGTTATTGACCACACACATTATTATGACTATGAGTCACTCCATACGACTCGTAGGCGCTGATTACGAAATGTGTTGAGGTATCATAGTCACTAGGCTCAAGGCAAAGGGATTCACTAAAGTGGTTACGACTCTCCCATGAATACTCAACATGAGTGGTAATGATTTGTTACCCAGAGTCGTAACCATGGAAGTCTTTCCTAGCTCTCAAGTAAGAATTTCCACAACTTCTTGCCATAGCCTCGGACTAAGATGAGGCTTGATGCAATAGAAAGCTAAACTCATGGGCTATTTCTTGGGAGGTTTACAAAACTTAGCGTATTACAATATCTCATCCTTGGGATCATTTGTCCTCAAATAAAACATTTTAGGCTAAGAATACTAAAGAAACTGAGATCGTACACTAAATACTCATGAACTGAAAAATGATTAAACAATTGAGTCTGAGATTTGATACATAGACTAAACTAAATTCATGAATACATGCAATAACATGACGATGGTTAGAAAGATAAGATAGGAAACACGAGATCTAATTTAAGAGAAACCAATCTTAAGCTAGATCTGAATTCATCGAGAATAGATGAGGATACTTGGCTCACATATTTGCTTCGGCTTCCAAAGTAGTTCCCTCAATAGATTGACTTCGCCATAAGACTTTAACCTAGGGAACTTCTTTATTCCTCAACCTACGAACTTGATGGTTAAGGATCTCAACTAGAACTTCTTCAAATGAGAGACTATATTTCATACCACACTTCCCAAAGTAACCACAAAAGTTGAATCACCAATGCATTTCTTTAGCAAAGAGACATGAAACATTGGATACACAAATGCCAAATCTGTAAGAAGCTCTAACTCATAAGTTACCTGACCAAAATGACTCAAAATCCTATATGGGTCAATATAACGGGGACTAAACTTCCCTTTCTTGCCAAATCTATTCACCCCTTTCATGGTTAAAATTATCAAATCAACCAAATCACTAACCTCAAACTCAAGGTCTTTTCTTCTCACATCATCATAAGATTTCTGAAAACTTTGGGCTATCTTCAGCCTTTCAAGAATCAACTGAACTTCCTCCACCATCTCAATCACTAAATCTATCCCTATCAAAGCAGCCTTACCTTCTTTAAACTAATTGATAGGAGATACACATCTCCTTTCATGAAGAGCTTCAAACAGGACTATCTGAAGACTAGAGTGATAGATGTTGTTATAAGCAAACTCAATCAAAAGGAAGTTGTCATCCCAACTACCTTTAAAGTAAATAACACAAAACCTTATCTTGTTCTCTAAGGTATGAATAGTCCTCTCTGCCTAACCATCTCTCTGAGGATGAAAAGTTATACTGATATAAACTTGGGTACCAAGACCCTTTTGAAAAACCTTCCAAAAGTCAGAGGTAAATTGAGTACCTCTATCTAAATGATAGTTAATGAAACCCCATATAACTTCACTAAATACATGAGATAGAGTCTAGCATAATCCTCAGTTGAATACGAAGTATGAATTTCAAGAAATAAGATGACTTGGTCATTCTATCTATATGGCCCATATCATTTAATGCTTCCTGTCAAAAAATCCATACTCACCACCTCCCACTTCCAACTAGGGATGCTAAACTCCTGAAATGTACAACTAGGCCTTTAGTTCTCAACCTTAACCTACTGACAATTTGAACACTTAGCTACAAACTCTACAATATCTTTCTTCATACAACTCCACTAATATATTTCCCATAAATCATGGTACATCTTAGTGGCCCTTGGGTGAATAGTATATCGTGCACTATGCACTTATTCTAATATTCACTTTCTCAGACCATCAATGCAAGAACACAAAGTCTTCCTTGATAATGAATAACACCATATCCCCTTTGGGAGAAAACCTCCACCTTCTGATCCTTTACTGCCTCTTTCAACTTGACTAAACTAGAGTTCGTGTCTTCATTTTCTTTTACTTCAGCAACTAATGAAAATTTCAAACTATTTTGAACCCATATACTCCCTTCGTTTGAATCAATCAACCAAACTCCTAACCTCACAAGCTAATAAACTTCTCAGAAAAACTCCTTCTTATCATCCTCAACATGCCAAACACTACCCATAGACAATCTAATAAGGGCATCCACTATAATATTGGCCTTTCTCAGATAATACAACATACTCATATCATAATCTTTCAACAAATCAAGCTATCATCTCTGACAGAGATTTAGATCTTTCTGAGTAAACACATACTGTGAACATTTGTGATCCATGGACACATCAACATGAGCTCTATAAAGGTAATGTCTTCAAATCTTAAAGGTAAAGACAATTGTTGCCATCTTAAGATCATGGGTTGGATAATTCTTCTCATGGGGTTTAAGTTGTATATTGGCATAGGCTATGACCTTACCTCTCTTCATTAATATACAACCAAGACCAACTCTAAAGGCATCACAATACACCATGAAACAATTTGTGCCACAGGTAATGTCAAGACTGGGGCAAAAGTGATTGGAGTCTTCAACTCCTGAAAACTCTTATCGCTGGGATCTGATCACTAAATTTTGACTTTTTTTTGGGTTAGTCTGGACATGAGAGAAGAAATAAAAGAAAAAACTTCAAAAAACCTTTTGTAATAGCCAGCTAAACCCAAGTATCTATAGATATCTATTAGAGAGATAAGTCTAAGCCAATTTCTTATTCCTTTGGTCTTTTGAAGATCAACTCAAATGCCATCATAGGAAATGATGTAACCAAGGAAACCTATAAAACTCAACCAAAATTTGCACTTACTAAACTTAGAGAATAACTGATGACCTCTAAGGGTTTGTAACACAACCCTTAGATAGTTTGCATTATCATTCTCACTATGAGAATAGATAAGGATGTCATTAATGAATACTATGACAAACATGTCTAAGTACTGCTTGAATACCCTATTCATCAAATCCCTGAAAGCTGTAAGGGGAATTCGTTAGTCAAAAATACATGAATAGGAATTCAAATTGACCATATCGAGTTCTAAAGGCTATCTTTAGAATATCACATTCTCTGACTCTAAGCTAGTGATAGTTGGATCGACGGTCTATCTTAAAGAAATAAATTGCACCTTAAAGTTGGTCGAACAAGTCATCAATCTTGGGAGAGGATACTTAATCTTGATTGTGACTTTGTTCAACTGATAGTAGTCGATGCATATTCTGAGAGAACCATCTTTCTCACGCATGAATAAAAGTGGAGCATCCTACTGGCAAACACTAGGCCTAATGAAACCCTTAAACAAGAGATCCTTCAACTAGTCTTTTAATTCCTTAAGCTCAGCTAGAGCCATTCTGTAAGGTGGAATATAGATAAACTGGGTGTCTGAAAGGAAATCTATTCCGAAGTCGATTTCCCTTTTGGGAGGAACTCCAGGAAGATCTTAAGGAAACACATCCAAAAATTTATTTACTACCAAAACTGACTCAAGACTTGGAGTTTCAGAATTTGATTTCTTGACTCGGATGAGATGGTAAATACACCCCTTGGATATCATTTTTCTTGCCTCCAAATACGAAACAAACTGACCCTTAAGAACTGAAGTACTACTTCTCCATTCAATAACTAGTTCATTAGGAAACTGGAATTGGACAATTTTATTTCTACAGTCAACTAAGGCATAACATGAATGGAGCCAATCCACGTTGAGAATAACATTAAAATCTATCATCTCTAAATCCAAAAGATCAATTGAAGTAACTTTCTAAGACACTGTGATAAGAAAATTTCTGTATACACGTCTTGCTGTAATAGATTTACCCACTGGGGTAGACACTAATAAAGATCTACTACCATTTGGAGACACACATCAAAGTCTATATCTATATAAGGAGTCACAACAAAAAATGAAGATTGGGGGTATAATAATGCATATACGTGAATATCAAAAACTTGTAACATACCTATATCTACATTAGGGTCATGTTGAGTCTAGAGAGCATATAATCTATTCTAGCATTGCCCACTAGTTGCAGTAGAAGTGGCACTCTGCTGAGTAGGCAAACCTACTGAAGCTGATGAATATTTGTACTAGCCCTGTTTGCATGAATCCTTTCCTTTTTGAGAAACCATCGGACATTCCTTAATCCTATGGCCCAGCTTTCCATACCCAAAACATACATCACTTCCTATCCTACATTCACTATAATGGTTCCTACCATACTTCCTGCAGATCAGATTTGTACGACCACTATTTATACTTCCTTAGGACTTAGATCCTAATGCTTTATATTGATTTTCTTACCTGAACTTAGGAATTAGCGCACTAGCTAAAGATAGTTCTGGAGCTAAGAATTTCTGGCAGGATTAAGAATGATTACCATCGTCTGACTTGGGCTATGAGAAGTTGAAGCTACCTATCATTTCTTTCTTATTTACTCTTTCCATATCCTTAAGATTCTTCTCCTCAATCTTCTAAACATGAACTATAAGTCTATAAAGGTTCATCTTCTTAATCAACATGGAGGTCCTATACTCCTTGACCACACTATCAGATACACCAGATACAAACTTACTCTTTCTGTACCAAGAGTCACCCACCAAAGTAGGAGCATACCTCACCAACTAATTGAACTTAATCGAGTAATCCTTCTCACTTACTCTACCCTATTTCAATTTATGAACTCTTACACCTTAGACTACCTTATCTCTAAAGAAAAGAACTTGTCTAAGAAGGTTATGAGAAACTCTTCCCATTTAATAGGTCCTCCACTTCTTGACCTAGGTGTAAGCTACTCCCTGCATCTGGTACGTATCTAAGTCTGTGCTCTCATTTGAAGTGATACCCACGATATATGTCACTTTTTGCACAATATCCAAAAACTCCTATAGATCCTCCCCTAACTTGGATCCAAAAAATAAAGTGGTATTCATCCAAGTAAAATCTTGGATTCTATTTGCAATTGTATTCAACACGGGATTAGTTAGACCAACAACCAACTGATGATTCTGAGTAGCTATAGAATGGGTCAAGGTCGTGAAAGCGGCCCTAAACTCAGCGTGAGAAACATGGTCATTTAGGTAATCTTCCTGTATAGGTGGTGGTGCAAGATGATACTTGTTCCTTCTTTTATTATTTCATCTGGGAGGCTTTATCTGTAAATAAAATAAAGGATGAGTTAGAAAGGAAGGAATTCAAAAGAGCTTATGCTCTTTCGCATGCCATAAACACTGAAGGAGGGGAAAATTTCCATAAATGTCTCATAGCCTCTTAAACATAAGTGTGGTATGCTTCACACCCATCCACAAGACTTAACTTGGCGTGGATTTTAGACTCCTAGGACATTCAGAAACCTTAGTCTCTGATACCAAGATTTGCTATGACCCCAGGCTATCCCCTGGTCGCGACACGGTGCTTAAGGCCACAAGTGACCCCAAGCAAACCCATGAACTAGTAACAACTATGAGATCTGAATAAGGAAATACTAAAATAACATATGTGGAAGAAAAACTATTAATGATCTGGTAAGATAGAATACTAATATAACACAAATGTCTGAAACAACTAAAAATCTGAAAGAAAAACTGACTGTCTGAGCATCTAGTATGAATTCTCTAAAACATGAGGAGTTGATGGGACAAACCCTTAACTAACTTCAACTGACTAAATATAAAGAAATATTAAAATGCTAAAATAACATAACACATTATCAAAGGATAAGGACACATCACTATAGCTATTAGAATACGCTGAGCTCTCTAAGAATGGTCGGTGAAATAAGATTTTGAACCTATGCTATAAGAAAATATAGCAAAGAGAAAAGTAAACGATCAGTACTTTGAATATACTGGTACATGAGGCAAGGACAATTGAAACATGCATGAAATTTGAACATGGATGCATGAACATGTAAAACTAAGAATACATGACCAATTATAATATGTACTGACATGATCTGAATAATCAAATATTTGAATAACAAAAATAATCTATAAACCTGTCTAAACCAATAACAAATTCTGACAACTTGGTCAAGCAAACCTGAACTGAAGTAGACTGAGTACTAACTGAAACTATGGGGCCTATCATGTAACTGACATAAACCCATTTGAGCTATCACTAAGCCCAATGTTTGACCCACATTGAGGATGGTTGTTGTATCCTTGTCATTAGAGTATAATCTAAACTGAACGATAGTAATCACTAAATTGAGCCCATATTAGGCAAGGGAAAACACTCGCTATCAAGTCCCCTAAACCTACGGTGGCATGTAGTTTCTGGTAAGTAGGATGCATTGAATACACACTTCCCTCTCAGTGTTAAATCCTAATCACAACTAAAAGACACTAAAATACTAACTGATGCATAGACTGATAACTAATTTGATCACATAAGGTATTTTAAAATTGATAGTGCATACCTAATCTGAAGAAATCTTAAACATGTAAAATTGATAATTTTACATGAAATAATACTGGGTATAACAGTAAAATCATAAGTTGACTAACTCATTACTTGAAAAGTATGGAACAAAACTAAACGTTTAGGTATCAAGTGTTCATAACCCACCAGTAGCAAATAATTATAAAATTTAATAACAACACTTAAAACCAGTGACATAAAGTCATAATTCAAATATCCAAAGAATAAGACATTTCAATAGACTAATAGATTACATGAATTTGAAAATGAGAATAAGTTAACCTTTGGAAAATATCATGTTTTTACAATTTAAAGAATAATTTGAGAACTTGACATGATATTGACTAAACATAACATGGGGTTTTGAAACTTCAAGCATATAGGATCATGATTCACATGGGATAAAACTATTAGTATGGCTTGAATGTAAACTAATAGGGAAACATGGATGAATTTTATGATTTACATTGAACTTGATCATAAATTAGAGTATAATTCATAATTTATCAAAAAGGGGGTCTTGGGCTTAATGGGTGAAAGGGACCCATTGATTAATACCCTACATACCTGAAGTAAAAGTACTAAAAATATTCTTGGAATTGATTTTGTTCTTGAGGAACCCTAATTTCTTGAGTAAGAATAAAACCATTCCTCTTGACTTTCTTTTGTGAAATTAAGGATTTTATCATGATTTGGTGCTTTGGGGTCTTTTATATCACCCCTTGTGAAGCCAAAATGACACAGGGTAGGATTTTAAAGGAGTGGGAAGAGACATAAAGGCCCTTGGAAAATGTGTAGAAAAAATACCCCCAGTTATTACGACTCAGCTTGGGACTCTTAGTGACTTGTTATGACTGGCAGTCTGAGTTGTAGCCTGGGATTCTGGGATTCTGGGTACATTCTAGTTTGACTATAAATTTCCACCTAATGAATCGTTATGATTGATTATGAGTCATAGAGTGGAGTCGTAGTTAGAAGTTGAGGCCTTAGGTTATGCATTGGTCAGTTTACGGGTCCATGCAAAGACTCGTAAGGTCTGGTTATGAGTCATATGCTGGACTCATAACCATTGGAGAGGGTTCTTGGCCACACACAGTATTATGAATATAAGAACCTCCATACGAATTGTAGGCACTGATTATGAGTCATATTAAGGTATCATAGTCACTGAGCTCAAGGAAAAGGGATTCACTAGAGTGGTTACAAATCACTCGTGATAACTCGGTACGAGTGGTAATGATTCGTTATCGAGTCTTAACCATGAAAATATTTATACGCTCTTAAGTACAAATTTCCACAACCTCTTGCCATGGCCTCGGACTAAGATAAGGCTTAATGGATTAGAAAACTAACCTCATGGGCTATTTCTTTGGAGACTTAGAATATGAAAACGCAGGGTATTATAGGTTTATCCACAAGGTGGATAGGGAAATTAGGCAGGTGATCAAGGTGGTTAAGAAAATCACGGTATAGGGGGGCAGCACATTCGGGGAAGGAGTTAACTCAGATTGATGATTGGGTTGACTATTATGCATTTTTAAAAAAGACTAATACCGAGGTTTCTAATATTGTGATCATAGGTACTGTATCTTTACATGACCAGATGTCTTCTATTTTATTTGATCCGGCATCTACTTATCCTTATGTATTTATTCAGTTTGCATTGTATCTAAATCTCAATTGTGATACACTTGATTACCCTCTTTATGTGTCTACTCTGAGTAACCAATGTTTATAGTTCATATTCTATGTTATTTGTGTGTTTTTGGACTAGGTTAGACTTAATTATTCTAGATATGTTGGACTTTGATATAATTTTGGATATGAATTGTTTATCTTGACATCATGTTGTTGTAAACTATTATACCAAGATAGTGACTCTAGCTATGCCAAGAATGGATTAACTAGAGTGGAAGGGAGTGTACAAGGCCAAGTTAGCGAGAATTATATCATTTTTTTGGGCCAAAATGTTAGTGGGGAAGGAATTTTCAATGTTTTAACTCATCCTGGGGATGTGAGTATGGGATCCCCTTCTATAGAGTCAATTTAGGTACTTTTTGAATTTTAGGATTTAGTTTATTTAGAACTACTAGGGATGCCTCTAGATAGAGATATTGATTTCTGTATTGACTTAGAGTCGGGCACTCTTAATCAATTCCTCCTTATTGAATGACTCCAATAGAGTTGAGAGAGCTCAAAACTCAATTACAAAAGCTACCTTGGGGTGCTTCAATCATTTTATTAAGAAGAAGGATGGTACTATGAGGATATGCATTAATTATAGATAACTAAATAAGGTTTCTATAAAAAAATATCTCTTACCACGCATAGACGACTTGTTTGACCAGTTGCAGGGTATGATCATGTTTTCTAAAATTAATTTTCTTGGGTTATCGCCAATTGAAAATTAAATTAGAGGATATACCTAAAATAACTTTTAAAACTCGGTATGGTCATATGAGTTTCTTGTGATGTCTGTCGGGTTAACTAATGTTGTTGCAACCTTTATGAGCTTGATAAATAGTATCTATATGTTGTTCTGGTATTCTTTTGTTATCGTATTTATCTATGGTATTCTAGTCTACTCCAAGAGTAAGTAGGATCATATAATTTATCTTCGCATCCAATGATTGAGGTAAGGAGCTTTGTGGGCCTTGCTATTTATTTCTACAAGTTTATTAAGAACTTTGTATCCATTGTAACATACTTGAAATGGTTGGCTCATAAGGAAGTTCTCTTTGTTCGGTCAGATTAATATGAAGAGATCTTCCAAAAGGTAAAGATTCTTTTGACTACAATATCTATCCTTCAGTTTCCGATGGAAAGTAAGGACTTTGTAGTGTTTGTGATGCTTTAATTTTAGGCTTGGGTGTTGTGTTGATGCTGGATAAGAGTGTCAATGCTTATTCTTTGAGATAGTTAAAGACTCATGAAAGTAACTACCCAACTCATGTCTTAGATTTAGTAGTAGTGGTGCTTGTATTAACAATCTAGTGATACTATCTTTATGGTGTCAAATATTCTGTCTTCACAAACCAGCATAGCCTGCATTGCATGTTTACTCAATGAGATTAGAATTTATTGCAATGGAGATGGATGAAATTATTAAATTACAATGGTGTGACTGGTCATTACCATCTAAGTAACATCAATGTGGTTGCAGACACACTGAGCCAAAAAAACTATATTTATTAGTTACTTGTCATTCTTAAGGATGTCCAGGCAGCCTTTAGATAGAGAGTTTTAGACTTTAGCATCATAGAGTATGCAATTTGGGGTATCAGATAAGGGTGGAGTGTTGGCGAGTATTGAGATAAAGTTAACAATTATGAATCATATTAAGGCCAAACAATTTGAGGACAAGAGGTTGAGCGCACACTGAAATAAAGTGGTGCTTGGGGAGGTTGCGAATGCCACCCTTGAGGCGAGTGGGGTATTATGTTTTAAGGGAAGGATATGTGTTTCTTGGGTTTCTAATTTGATTTGTGATTTACTTTTAAAGGCCCATGGTCTGCGTTATTATATTTATTTGGATATACCCAAGATGTACCGCGACTTGAGGCAGCTTTATTAGTGATTCAGAATAAAGAGGGACATAATGGAATATGTATCCAAGTATCAAATTATCAGCAGGTGAAATATAAGCACTAAAGGCCTTCAAATGATGCTTATACCTATGCAGAAATAAGAGCACTTTGTTATGGATTTTGTAGTGGGTCTTCCTAAGACTTTGGAAAAATATGACACTATTTAGGCGATAGTGGATCGATTGACAAAAAAGGCCACTTCTTTCCAGTTTGATGGACTATAGCTCTCAGAAGTTGGCTAAAATCTACATCAATGAAATTATGAAACTTTATAAGGTGTCATTTACCTTTAATTTTGATAGAGAAGAAATATGCACTTTTAATTTTTTTAACAGGTTGCATGAGGAGTTGGGCACCAAGTTCACATTTAGCGCAACTTTTCATTCTCAAACTAATGGACAATCGGAGAGGACAATTCAGGTCCTAAAGGACATAGTGAGGACCTACAAAATTTATTTGGTGGTTATTCAGACTAGTTTCTTCCATTGTTTGGGTTTTTAATCAACAACAGCTATTACTCCAAAATTGATGTGACACTATTCAAGGAACTTTACGAAAGGAAGTGTAGTTCACCTATAGGGTGGCTTAAGGCTAGAGATGTAAAATCTTTGGGCACTAACTTGGTAAAGGAGGCCTAAGAAAAGTAAGGTTAGTTTGTTGGCTATTAAAAATAGGTAGAAAAAGTATCATAAGGTAAGATACATGAACTTCAAGGTTAGGGATAAATTTTTGCTTAAGGTGTCTCCCATGGACGAACTCATGAGGTTCAGTAAGAGCGACAAGCTCATCCCCCGACATATTGATCGCTTCGAGGTTCTTGAAAAAGTGAGTCCAGTTTCATATAGGTTAGCTCTACCATCGGAATTGTTGAAAGTCCATTAGGTATTTTATGTCTCTATGCTCAAAAGGTACCATGGGAATGGAGACTACATCATTAAATAAGACTCAGTTTTTTTATATAAGGACTTAGCTTACAAAGAGAAACCAGTTGCAATTCTAGATCAGAATGATCAAAAATTGAGAATGAAGGAAATTTCTATAGTTAAGGTTCAATGGAAGCATTGTCCAATTGAGGAATCCACTTGAGAAATCGAGAAGGACATGTGAGACAGGTACCCTCAATTGTTTGAGGATACATGTACTGTCTTCTCCCTTTATTTTAGCATATTTTTTGGATTTAACTATTCGTAGGTGAATGAGGGATAAATTGGCATTTGTTGTAACAATTATTCTGTTGTTATGTATAAACCTCCCATTAAAATCCCATGTTAAAATTTTTTCCTGGTTTGAAGTTATAATTTTTTGGCTAGGCTAGCTTCGAACAAAATCAAAGCAATGTGTGATCTAGAAAAATTCAAAAATGATTTGGACAAATTTGGTGATGTTTGATTTAATTTCTAGTTAGTTAAGAAGATAAGGAATTCATAGAAATTTACGAAATTAAATTTAGGTAAGTAGAACTTTCGAAATTGATCATAGCGTAAAGAGCATTATGTGGAATGTCCCTTGTTTACGATATGTTGCAAAAATTATAATTATTTAACAAAATTAGACATTTTGTCATGTAAATTTTTCTATAGTAATATGCACACTACTGTAGAGGCTATCGCTATAGTGGAGAAATTTCTGCACTAGGGGCGGTTTTTTTCAAAAAATTTTATTTTTTAAATCTTATTTCGGAGCAAATGAGGGACAATTTGGGGTGATTTCTATTAGATTTTCATCATTCGACTTCGTTAAGGTAAGAATTTGATCCCTGTTAACTAGTATTTAATTATTAAACTTTATAGTTGCTAAATTATTGATTTCAGGGATGATTTTAGGGGGGATTCTTACTATTTTCTTATGTAAGGAAGAGATCTAAGTAATAATTTTATGAGTTTTAATTATTAACCATTCATTTATCCTTGCCTTTTGTTAAATTCACTAATTTATTGATGAAATTGATAGGTTTAGGTAAATTATGGTAGAAAAGCTCTAGAACGAAAAATTATGAACGAATAATTATGAACTTGACCTTAGGGGTTGTGCATGAGTTATTATTCTCAACATGGTAGGTCATTTTATTAATTATGTGTTTATCTGCATGTTCTAGGCCAAGAGTAAGAGGAAATTACATGGAAGGGTAAATCTCCGACTTAGAGGAGTTGTGAAAGCTTGGTTCGAGGTAGGTGATGGTATTATAGTTTAATCCAATTTGTGTTGTATGTACATGTTAACTACTTTGTAGTGTGTTTTGTTAGTATATGTTGTTTGATGTGGTCAATGCAAATGATCTTACGTAATGTATGATTTCGACCTACCTCATCACTAAATGTGGAATATTTTGGTATTTGGGACATTCTCACTGGTAATTGGAGAAATAAGGTTGGCATACACTTGTATCTGAGATTTTAGTATATGGATGAAATTATCTCATTATATGGCAACTGAATCAAGAAAATTCTGGTATTTAGTTAGATAATTGGACTAGGCAAGGTGATCTTTTTTCTATAATGGAAGGAGGACAAGAGGAGCAAGAAAAGTATAAGTAGGTAAAGGATCTGATAAGAGAAGGAAACTGGGATGAACAGCTGATTAGAACATTATTCATAGAGGAAATAGCAGATCATATTCTTAAGAAAGTGATACCTCCATCAGAAGAAGGGAAAGACTGGACAATATAGAGTATTGAACCTAAAGGTCTGTTTATAGTGAAATCAGCTTAGAATTATGTAAGGAATAGGGAAAATATTGACAATACATTCAAGAGGATATGGGTGAAAGGCTTTCTTTTCCAAATATGTTTTTTCATGTGGAAGTTACGAAGAAGGAGAGTTCCAGTAGATGATATAACAAGGAGATTTGGACTGCAAGGCCCTCCAAAGTGTTGGTGTTGTGAGAAACCAACATAGAGACAATGGCACATGTCTTCAGGAATTCTTTTTATGCCAATAGTCCTAGTTTTCTTCTTTTATAGGTGTTACTATTTAGAATTTGACCCTGAGAGAAACAATATTAAGTTGGTGAAATACTGAAGTAAAAAGGAAGGAACAACCATACTATCTTGTTATGCCTATCATTATTCTATGGGAATTGTAGAGGAGAAGGAATAGGAAGAAACATGAAAACAAGGACACTTCAGGAATGAGGATAATATACAATGTTACAAGAACCTGAGAATGTTGTTGAAGGTTAGAAAGCCAGAGCTGGATTTTCCAAATGAATGGCCAAATATAATTAAGGAGATGGGCAAGTTAAAAATGAAAGTTAATACTATTAAAGTTTTATGGAAAGAACTAGAGGAGGGATGGGTGAACCACAATACAGATAGAGTAGTTAGAGGTGAAGATAAAGGAAGCTCATATGCATTTTACTTGAGGGATGAGAAGGGAGATGTCTTATTTGCTAAAGGAGAACCATAGTATTATGCTAACAGTATGTAAGCAGAGGCTTATGTAATCTTCTATGCAGCTAAGCATAGTACAAAATCTCAGCACAATAAGATTATTTTTCGGATGGATTCTTTACTCTTGCAAAAGATACTAACAGGTGATTGGCCTTGTCTATGGAATATAGCATACATAGTCAAACAAATCCACAAATTCATGAAAAATAAGCAAGTACAGTACTAGCACATATACAGGGAGGGGAACCAATTGGCAGATTATCTAGCATATTTGGCCTTAGATGCAGGTGCTTTTACCATTACAAATTATCAACAATTACAGAGCAGAGGTGAAGCAATTTGGAACAGTGATAAATAACAGAGTCCATACTTAAGAATCATACAATTCAAGGGATAAAGAGGGGAAGGAAACCTAGACTGAAAAGGTTACATTTAATTTATATACAACAGTTAGCAATCAAGGTACGAATTCTATGCTATTACAGCCAGCACAAAGGAATATCAGCAACAAGAGATGATCGATGGGCCAGATAGAGAAAAATACACCTGAGAGGAAGAAGAAGAGCTGAACAATTGTGGGGTCAATCAACTCAGTTTATCATCTTTTCTATATCTACGGAGGACAAGCAAGACATAGAGAATATACGTCAAGTAGATCTGGAAACAACAAAGGAAAACAAGAAGAAGGAAACATACTTGGCTATTACAACTTTAATCAAAAGACAGGATCCAACTTAGCTGACCAAATATATATCCTTTATCTCATTTTCTGGAGAATGAAGCTGCAACACAAGCAATATCGATGTTCATCTAGTATGAGTTACAGTAAAGCTGCGAAAGAAAGGAGTACTTGCTTATGTGAAGAAGGCTCAGTATTAAGCTCTCAAACCAGTAACAGCTTGAATCTTCAAGTAGAGCAAGAAAGCATCAATGATGAAGGAGGCGGATATACTTTTAGGATTAGGACACTAGTCCTTTTTAGAAACAATACACTTTGCATTTGTTAATAAACGGATTATGGTTTGGGCTGGGTTAAGAATAGGAATGGGCTGTTTTTTCATTGTAAGGTGAATTGGTCCATCAAATGTTGATTATTAATAAAACCTAAAATTAAAGCAAAAAAAAAAATTACCCATAAGTCTAGAGGGTAGACGCATTACCAATAGCGTGTATGTATGAGGTTCAAGTGAGTTTGACGATTTTATGAGTGAATCGAAAAATATATTTATATGGTTGAAAGTATGTATAAGTTGTCTTAACTTGTCTTGAATGAACGTAACTTGGTGATATTTTGTTGATTGTTGGTTTTACTCCTAAACTATTTATTTGGTGTTTATGTACTGAGTGTATGTTAGTTTTGAGCGTGGATTAATTGAATTTACTATATCTTAGTTAAGTGTGCATATTCTCATCTTGAATTGGCCAAATAACCCAACTAGTACACTGTTGTTTTTTTTGTATGCTGATACTACACCTAGTTTTTTGTGTGCTGATACTACACCTAGTCTTACTTTTGTGAGTATAGTGCATATTCCAGTGACTCTTACGAGACCTCACTTGTGATTCCAATGGTTGACTTCTGATTTATGGGTGAGCAACATGTTTCGGGCAACCATGAATCCTTCTTGGATGACATAGTCTTTAATTCTAGACTTATGATTTTGTTTTAATTTTTGGGGTTGCATCTCCTCCTTTGACAATCTTAGTAGTCATGGTACAATCGACTTTCGGGTCCTATGGGCGGTTTTGGTTAAGTACAATTTTCCTTCTTTATGTTGTACTAATGTTTTGTTTCTTTAGACTTGATATTTTATTAATGAATTAGTTCTATTGTCTCCTTTAAATATTGAATTCGAGATGGTATTTTGGGATAGATAAGTCTCCTACTGAGTATATAGTATGGGTGTCACTCAAGGCAGATTTGAATCGTGACAAATAATTACCTTAAACTTCTCATTTTGACTTAAATGGAAATGTTTATATTAAAACAAAGGTTATGACATATTTAAAATCACACATTCAAAAGTTTTGTTATCACATAGATACTATTATATGTTTAAAAGTACAAATTTTATTTTATTTGTTTCGACACATCCAACTACTCAAAATGTATCCCGTGGAAAGTGCAAGGACAAAAGAGTAGGCTAGAACAATCAACTCTCAATACCATGACATGTAGTTTTGGCAGGTAACATGACCATAAACATTCTTTTACTTTCGCAAGGAGGAGAGTCATATTGCATTCCCTTCTCTGGGAAAGTCTCTTGCTCAAATGAGTATTCCACAAATGTCAGTCCGGAAATGTCTAATAGACATAGTTTGAGATAGTCATTTGGGCAAGAAGCTTTGCCAGGAAGGTTGGCTTACTTTTGATTCGTGCTGTATAATGCATCAAAATATTGGGTGGTATACTTTAGACAGGTATGAAAAATTATGCAAAACTTAGAGTTTCCTATCTCTCATAGTTGTGATATAAAAGATCAACTACGTGATGTTAGAAATTAGATCATACGTTCATACGAATAACATTCTTCATGAAACAAAACATTTAGTGTGTGTCAATATTGAACAGTGCTCTAGGAAATAAGTGAATTTTATATTTATTTTCTTGTATTCGATATGTAAAAAAAAAATATCATACTAAATACATTTTTATATAACATAGACAAACATTATTGAAAGTGGCGGTGAGTAAGGGTAGGGGTGAGGAGAATTGGGGACTATAGGGGAGGAGATGAAGATGAGGTGCTACAACAACAACAAACCCAGTGTATTCCTACCAAGTGGGGTCTGGGGAGGGTAAAATGTACGCAGTCCATACCGCTACCTCTAAAGAAGTAGAGAAGCTGTTTCCGATAGACCCCAGGCTCTAGAGAAATAAAATATACTTGTTAAATTTATTTTGAAGTCCTAACATAAGAAAACAGCGTGCAATTTTTATGGTTTAAATGAGAAATTATTCTTTGAAAAATTAGCAAGTGTCAATTGATTGATTTAGTAAAACTTGTGGTGTGTAATTGTTAATGTTGGTATAATTTCCGTGTGGTTGGCATGTTGAGTATTGTTAAAGATATTTTGATAAGTTACAGGTTTGTACAAATTTAAAGAGAGTTTGAGTTAGAATAGTATTTTTGGGAAATCTTAATTTGATAAGGACAACGGGATTAGTTAGACACGTGTATCCCTATTCTACATTGCTTCTATTTGTGCTAATATGCAGTTTTCTATATCTGTAATGAATTCTAAATATTGAATGGGAACTCACATATGCAAAAACACTTCAACCAACTAAAGCAATTCATTGTTCTACAAAGCAAGAAGTCTGGTGTGTGGAATATGCGGTGAATCACGGTTGATAGTTTGTCTCTAGTGTGAGACATGTTGTTCCATTGCGACATTTAGCACGTGCTTCACACGTGTAACTTTTCATTATTTTAAATTAAACGATTTAGTCTATTGCGGAGGTTTTTAATGAAGTGCAAAATGTTCAAATCTATATTTATATATATTATTAATAAGAGAGGATAAAGCCCCCATAATAAGCCAAGTTTCATTCTAATAAAAAGACACTTGACATCTTAAGACAAGAAATTAGTTAGGTTTAGTTAGTAGTAGCAATTTTTAAATTATGTTATCCATCTTTGGTGGGAGAATGTGGAAGTTCTTTTAAGAGTTTTTTCTCACGTATTTATTAATAATAGATATTTATTGTTATTCTATTTTAAAATTTAAAAATGAAAAAGTTACCAAGTCAGTTTTATCCTCTCAACAAAAAAAAAATATCAGTTTTAAAAAATGATGAATACACCATCTCTCTCTGTTCTACTAATGATTTCTAGCACTGCCCCCTCTAAATGGGTGGTTTTATATTGAATTTTTCTAATTGCCCATTCAAATTTCTGAATAACTTCAATTTGCATTACAATAAAAATTGCACCTATCAAAAGCAATCCACCACAGATTAATAATATATAGATTAGTAAACATCAGCCTAACTGCAACAGAAATTTAAGATTAAAATATCACGAATTTTCATTCCTTTGAATAAATTAGCAAGTGAGAGAAATCGTATGACAATTTATGAAGGTGAGTAATTTCAGTTTGAATTAACTATTTATTTTAAGTGATTGCTTCTAGATTCATCTGTAAGGTTTACAAGAACTTCTTTTGTTGATAGAATGGCATAGAGGAATTTGTCTTCCATTGATTTTTGTTGTCATTCATTTTTCCTTTTCAATTTTTTTAATCTACACACAATGAAGAGATAATTTTTCTCTTTCAGTTTGGCTCATGATGGTTAACTTAAAATAATATTGCTTTGATTTTTTATTTGGTGTTTAAGCGGGTGGATTTTCAGGTTCTGCTTTTGCTAATATGGATCATTAAGATGTGCAAATAAGGATACTATTGGGGAACTTTAACAGGTTATAATGTAGCCAAAGGGGCTGTGGACTTTGCATTGAATTGTCAAAGGTATTGCCTATTCTTTCCTCAAAAATCCATCATCTCCTTAAAAATTTCAATTTCATTTTTTTTGCAAATGATTATGCTACAGTTAGAGTGTAACAGTATGAGCCCCGATATTTTTTGAAAATCTTCATCTAGCGTTTTTATCCATATGTAACACTTAGTAGCAGGGATATAAAAGAACACTTCGATCCTGAGTATTTTTGTTGATTCTGAAATCCTCTATTTCACACGTCATAATTATGGGATAACCAACCCATTCATTTTGTACATGGTGTGCTAGAATCATCCTAGGACTAAATAATATTCATAAACAAACGAAGGATAAAAGAGTCTCACATTTTTTCACTGACTATCATCCTTATCCCCCAAATGAATCTACAATTTGTTGATTTTCTTTGTTGTGTGATTTTTTCCTCCTAAATTATGTAAAAAGAACTATGTACTCCACGTTTACAATTGTTAATGGAGTGTTTAAATTTGAAATTTGGATGACGATATTTATTTAGTAATAGAATAGCGCTTTCGAGTTAAAAGATAAAAAAGATTGAATTTAAAGTGAAAATTTTTGTGAAAGATAAAAATATATTCCCTACAAGTATGTTGTTTTGGATGTTTATTAGTCATGCTCAAAAGAGGAAGACATTAACATTCCAAAAATAAAGTAGAAGATTGGCAGATGATGATTGTTTGGCTTTTATAATGATTTAATCTTAGCTCTTTATTGTCACTTCATCAAGAAAACAGATTCATATGAAACTTGTTGGCATAACACAAATAACCCTTTTCAAACACCCCATTTAAGAATATATTTTTCACAGGCTTATAAAAACTCTCTGGCTTTGCTTGGCCGTTGTCGATGAGTTTATATTAATTTACATAAGATTTTGAGTGTGGATATCGAGGTTCCTTTCTGGATATCATCAAAATTCAGTACATCTGCGGAAAATTGACATCGAAACATTGGGTAAGTTCACAAGTTCCGATCTGCGATCTCAATTGTTGTATAATCACTTTCTAGTTGGGTTATATTTGTCCATATTTTCACAGCCCTTCTTCCTGGATAAAAAATTTCATTATTCCTCTTCTATTTTATCTCTTTTTGCTACAGTGTAGTGTGTTTCTAGGATTTTTCGGGTAGGCGACAAATCAAATATGACCTGATTGTATAAAATTATATAAGTTCTTCATCTAAGATTTATGAGTTGTTTAATTTCTACAGTACAGTTTTATGTACTTGAACTTTTAATTTGAATTTATTTGTACTTTGTTTGATCATTTGAGAATGTGATAACGTTAAATGATTAACTTGAATTTTGGTTACAAACCACAAATCTAGCACAAAAATAATCACATGTTTGAAATATTTTCTCACTTGATAATAACTCTAGCAT